>NC_072771.1:11490633-11770633 GCF_022539595.1 Amphiprion ocellaris | reverse complement strand
AGGATGAGAATGTGGTTTTTTTTTTTTTTTTTTTTTTGCTTTTTAATGGACATGGTGAAGGGAAGGTCGTTAACAAAAGATATACATAAATTTCTGCACTACTAGCTAGTAAGACCCGTTTCATCATTTAGCAAAATGACAATGTGAAAACAATGTAACAATGAGGTGAAAATGCAGCTTGTAGTGATGAGCTTAGCGAGAGTTAGTAGAGACCAAAAACAAAGCAAAAAGAGACTAAATATTGTACTTGCATTCAGCAGGTTGCCAAAAAAAAAAAAAACTATATAAAATAACATAATGTTGCCCTGTGAGGCCAGTATTAAGAACTGATTACACTTGCATGCTATTTTTGGTTATTGATTATTGGTTATAAACAGTGCACCATTTAAAGAATATTTTCATTATGAATTTCAAACATACATCCCTTTCTATCCCATTATGTATTTCTCAAGGAAATATGGACAGGAGGAATGTTTACAACTTAAACTATTCCACTTCTTCAGAGCTCTGAAGAAGACTGCAGTTGCAGTTAAAACATGTCAGCTAAGGTAAAACCATCTTTTCTTTGATTTGTCGGTGTAAAAAAATAACTTTATCCTGTGATAGTTAACGACAAAATGAACATCATCCAAATACTCTAATACAGGTTTGCTAATCAGTTCATCATTTTTTGCAAGCCTTTGTTTTGATAAGGTTAAAATAACCGTTCTCTTTATGCTTTTATTTTGAAGGCACATTTTATTTTAATGTTGCATGATTTTATTTTGGCACCATTCCAGCGGCACAGGAAGGTGCTTCTCTAAGAAGAGGTTACTTGACATAAGGGAGATGCTGCTGAATAGTAGAAAAGTAACCTAAAGATGGAAGAAAAACTTTTCCACGCAGTTGTTGTTCAACACAAAGCATATGTAAAGGCTTATAAGCACCCAGCTGGAATGGGAACAGCCCTTACTGTGTTTTTTGAAGTAAGAGTGACGGACAGAAAAGGTGAATTTTATGTTCAAAATAATGTTGATGACTGTACGTCAATAAACCCTTTAAGAAACATTAGTACGCTTCACCATTGTTTGGCTGGGGTTTGCTACAGTAAGGGCTCGAACCACACCAATCTGAAGACTTGTTGCTTCCAATGAAGGCCATGTGAACTGTTAGCCTGGTGCTGCTACTTCATCACCACATCCTGTCAGTATGGATTAATGGAGCAGCACTAGTTTCAGAAAATCAGTGCATGATCCACCAAGGCAACCTGAGCAGCAGTCTCATGAACTCGGTGCAGTGATTAAGTACAGTTACACTCACTGATATTCACACAGAACTATGGAAACTGAGTCAATAATGTCAAAGTCAGGTCACACTAGGGAAACAGAGGAGCAGATGGACAGTTCCCAGAATGAAGTTAAAGATCTTCAGAGTGAACACCATGCAGCGGCAGCTTCATCTGAGAGACCATATCTGAAAGAAACAACAGAAACAAGACAAGAAAGTCAGACTGATCACCAAAGTAAACCTGATGAACCACCTACATGTCCTCGATGCTGTGAATGTGCACGGAACCCTACAGAGAAGATGTGTTTACTACAAATGGACGAAGCCGAGAAAAGGGGGGAAAGGCTGCTCTCCATGTATGAGCAAAGTAAGATCAGTGTACGCAAAGCAAGAAATCAACTTAAGTTATACATAGCAGAAAATGACTTCTGGCCTCTCATTGAGGATCTTAAGAAGGCTAAGGATGATATAATGAACATGTATTTTGAAATCAGAGATCTCACCACACCCTCCACTGATGTGAGAAGATGAGTTGATACTTGTGAATCAGTCACCAGAGAAATCATTACCATTGCTCACAGTAGAGCAATAGATGATGAAGGTGAGTTCAGTGAGGACCATGCACTTGGGATACAATGGGATGTGGATTCTGACCATTTCCAGTTTTGTGCCAGCCTCAAGGATCAGCCTGCAACACGTCGTGACATTCTATCTACAGTTGCCTCCTTGTTTGATCCCCTTGGGTTTGTGGTGCCAGCTCTGCTCAAGGCAAAGACTATTCTTCAGGAGATATGTAATCAAGGCACAGGCTGGGATGATCCACTCCGTGAAGACCTTCGACCAAACTGGGAACAGTGGAGAAGTAATCTAGCCTAATTAAATAATATCACCATACCCCGCACATACTCACCTGTTGGATTCAGCAAGGTCTTGAAGACAGAGCTGCATCATTTTTCAGATGCTAGCTTGAAGGGCTATGGTCAGTGTGAGGCTTCAAAATGAAAATGGAAATGTTCATTGTGCCCTAGTTTTGGAAAATCACACGTCTCTCCATCAAAGGTCACAACTGTCCCAAGGTTGGAGTTGGCAGCTGCAGTTGTTTCTGTCAAGATGAGCAACATGCTCAAGGAGGAACTTGGAGCTGTTGTAACTGATGAGTTTTTCTGGACCGACTCTAAGGTGGTCTTTGGGTACATTAAAAATGAAGCATGGTGATTCCACACCTTTGTGGCCAACCATGTTCAGAAGATTCACCTCAGCTCAGCCCCTCAACAATGGAGACACATTTCAACCCATGAAAATCCTGCTGACCATGCTTCCAGGGGCTTGAGTCCAAATGAGCTCCTGTCATCCACCTGGCTCACTGGACCCAAGTTCTTGTGGAACAAGGAAATTAAGCTGGAGCAGATGAAATCCCAGAGTTGACAATTGGAGATCCAGAGGTCAGAAGTGCTCTAGCCCTCAGCACAAGAACTACAGAACGAGTGAGTCTGGTTGTCTAAGTTCTCATCCTGGTCACTGGTTACTCGAGCAGTTGCACACATTTTAAGGTGCATCAGCAACAACAAATCAAAATACCTCAACACTGTAACAGAATGAGAAGATGCAGAATGCTGCAAAATCAAAGACCTTTAGAAAAATGTGTATCAAGAAGAGTTGAAACTGTTGAGCAAAGGGAACACCTTACCATCTCACAATCCACTACACTCTCATGATGCCTTTCTCGATAAAGATGGTATCCTCAGGGTGGGAGGAAGACTGTGTAACTCCTCTCTTCCCAACTCTATCAAGCACCCTGCAATCATTCCTAAAAATCATCACATTACACAAATGATCATAGCTCATCATCACCACGGGATAAAACATCAAGGAAAAGGTCTCGCCATTAATGAAATCAAGTCCCATGGGTACTGGATTCCAGGAATCAACCGGGCAGTAGCATCATGTATTCATCAATGCGTCATCTGCAGACGGCACCGAAAACCAACGGAAGAGCAAAGGATGGCAGATCTACCACCTGAACGCGTAGAACCATCACCCCCCTTCACCTTCTATGGAATGGACTGCTTTGGCCCATTCCTCAAGAAGCATGGAAGAAAGGAGAACAAGAGGTATGGTCTTCTCTTCACTTGCCTTAGTTCCCGTGCTGTTCATATTGAGATGCTAGACGATATGTCTACTGATGCCCTCATCAATGGCCTTCGATGTTTCATTGCCATACAAGGTGCTGTTGGCCAGATCAAGTCTGATCAAGGAACTAACATCGTTGGAGCCAAAAACGAGCTCAAGGAAGCTCTTAAAGAAGTCAGTACAGACTGGCTGGCTACATTTCTTTCTGATAAACAGTGTGACTTTTGCATGAACGCACCCCATTCAAGCCATGCTGGAGGGGTTCTGGAAAGACAAATTAGGACAATGAGAAGCGCCTTAACGTCCATGCTTGCTCTTTCCACTGGCAGGCTAAATGATGCTTCGCTGCGGGCCTTCCTCTATGAAGCTATGGCAATTGTCAACAGCCGACCACTGACTGTTAACAACCTCAGTGACCCCCATAGCCTGGAGCCACTCCCCCCTAATCATCTTTTGACTATGAAAACTGTCAAGGCCTTACCTCCCCCTGGTGAGCTCGTCAGAGAGGACATTTATGGCAAGAGGAGGTGGCAACATGTTCAATACCTGGCCGAACTGTTTTGGAGTTGATGGCGAAAAGAATACCTTGCCAACATTGCACTCAGACAGCGTTGGCATACACCAAGGAGGAATATGCAAGTTGGAGATGTTGTCATGATGAAAGGAGGATGCATACAGGAATGAGTGGAGATTGGGCAGAGTATCAGAAGCCACTACTGACAAAGACGGACTAGAAAAGAGAGTTAAGGTCTGCCTTGGTGACAGGGACCTTGGCAAGAAAAGGGAGTGTCTCCACAAGATGTCTGAAGTCAAGCACCCAGTTCAGAAGCTAGTCTTGCTATTAGAGACTGATTAAACTTGCTTATCCCTCTATATTTCAGAATACTCTCTTCTCATAACTTGTAAGCTTGCAAGGTTTATAATGGTTATTTGTTCTTTGCATAGGTTGTTCCAGCTCTTATAAAGGGAATGCTATTTTCAGTTAGAAATCATTCGTGCTTAATGTAAACTGTAAGCCATTTCATTAATTACTCATGATTTGGTGGGAGTGTAAATTACTTAGTTACAGACATATTTCATGTTAAGAACATACTGTAAATTACTCTAATACAGGTTTGTTAATCAGTTCATCATTTTTTGCAAGCCTTTGTTTTGATAAGGTTAAAATAACCGTTCTTTTTATGCTTTTATTTTGAAGGCACATTTTATTTTAATGTTGCATGCTTTTATTTTGGCACCATTCCAGCGGCACAGGAAGTGCTTCTCTAAGAAGAGGTTGCTTGACATGAGGGAGATGCTGCCGAATAGTAGAAAAGTAACCTAAGGACGGAACAAAAATAACGTTGATGACTTACGTCAATAAACCCTTTAAGAAACATCAGTACCCTTCACCATTGTCTGGCTGGGGGTTTGCTACACTGAGAGTTGACAGGATTGGCTCTTAACTTTGCTACAAATGAAACCCTGGAAATCTGAATCTGTGTTAATGAGATTGTCATCAGTATACTGCAGTTCCAAGGTAGAAATGCTTAGCCATGTAACGTACTACCAAGGCAAAAAAAAAAAACCTTAATTCTGTCTGAATTTTAATCTGCATAGTAACTGTAGTGCAATATCTACGTGTGAAATGTGGTGCAATACAAGTATAACGTGACAAGGAAACATTTAAATAAGGTACCTCAATACTGTACTTAAAGACAGTACTTGAGTAAACGTACTTTGCTACTTTCTACCACCCCTGCAACACAGCAGTGCCTCCTAATGAATACTACAGGTCAGACCGAAGGAAGAAATACAGGAGCTCAGGAACAACCTATCAAATTGGAACTCATGAGAAGTTTCTAGACTCTAATCTCAGTTTTATAGGATTATGGTCCCCATGAGAGATAAGGTTTCCTGTTGGAGTTTTTTCACATTCATTTCTTGTGTAAAGAATAAAGTACTGTCAGTAACATTCATTTCTGACATGTCTGTGAGGTAACTCTGATTTCACTACTTCATGTTACCAGGACAGACAAGCACTCTTGCCTGTGTGTGCTCTTGATTAAATTACCTGGGTCTGGCTTCAGTTTCAGAGGAAGCTTGACCAATCTGCAGTCAATTTCACACGCAACGCTCCATGTGCTGTAGGGTAAAAGACAGACTTGATACCATAAGCTTCTCCCACAGGTTATATAGGCTACAGATTTCTTCTGCTGGATGGTTACATGAGGGGCATCTAATCGTCTAATCCTAACTGTTCTCTGTGTCTCATCCTCCCACTTAACCTCTTATAGATTCAGAATTGTAGCTATTCACAACTGCACATCTTCAGATATGCAGGCCCACTCCATTAGGTTTTAAAAAACTACCTTTAATAGCTTATCTCAAGTCTTCCATGCTCTGCAAGCTCAAACAATATGAGGAGAGACAGGAGGAATTATCATAGACACAATCAAATGAGCAAGCTTCAGTTGATTTATTGTTAAGAGTCTTTAGGAACAAACAGTGTTGCTGTTATTTGTTTTTCTGAAAACTTAGGGCTTCCTGACACACTAACTGTTGGAAATCATCTGTCTTCGACATTCAGTAAAATTCATCACTTATTTTGTGTCGTGCTGTAATTTACTTTTCAAGTGCAGTTATTTTCCTTATTGGTCTACCTTCAGTAGAGTTATTTACTGTCAGAAGCCCATTTGACAACATAGATGGATGAACGGGAATTGTTGCTTTCAGTGAAAGATTAGTCCATGATAATATTGTTAAAGGTTTCAGCATGATTAGGATTTTGGAAGTACCACATTATGGAATTTATTGTGGTGCTCTTCTGGAATTTCAAATCCTTCTCCTCACATACAAAGACCAAGCCTCACTGTATCTTAAAGACTTACTTGTGGATCCTTGACTTTCCAGAAGCTGATGAAGGTAGATCCTTCAGCTCTAAGATTTGGCTTAAAACTTTCCTTTTGATAAAGCTAGTTTTTACATGCCCAGCTGACCCTGAACTCTCCAGTAATTATGCTGCTGCAGACTCAGGTTGCTTGGGACTTCCCATGATGCACTGAGTGCCTCTTTTGGACTGTGCTCTCCTTTCTCTCTCTCTCTCGCTCCCCCCCCCCCCCTCTCTCTCTCTCTCTCTCTCTCTATATATATATATATATATATATATATATATATATATATAGAGAGAGAGAGAGAGAGAGAGAGATAGATAGATAGATAGATAGATAGATAGATAGATAGATAGATAGATAGATAGATAGATAGATAGATAGATAGATAGATAGATAGATAGATAGATAGATAGATAGACTGATCGATCAATGCACCAAGTCATGTTTTTAACTTTGTGTCTCCACCTCTCCTGTAGTTTTTGTCTTCTCTGTATGTATCTGTGAATTCCCACTTTTACCAAAGAGCTGCTCAATGAGAATCTTTTAGATTCTCTCACCTTACTATGTCAAGAGACCCACTTCCAATGCAAAAAAACTACGGCACATGCTCCAAAAGGACGTGTTATATCAAGGGAAAGCACCTTCCAGTGTATAACGCTTTATAGAACTACTTAGACAACATAGAGAGAAGGTTGGGGTGGGTGGATGGGTTGGTTAAACACTGTGCATGGGAGGCTTCTGCTTGTTTCCTGTTTCAAACTGAAAATGAAAGTTATTTCTTTTCTTTATTGTAACAATGATGACTAAGGCTCTCTAACCTTAACAAATTAGTTATTTTAAACCAAACCATGATCTTGAACTAAGCTGCTGTTGTGCCTAAACCTTACCAGACCTTAACAATAGCGTTGTCACATAAAATTATCTTTCCAGGCGTGATTTTAACAGTTAATCTGTGTCATGAATTGAACACCGATCAGGCATAATATTTTGACCACCTGCCTAATATTGTGCTGGTTCCCCTTTTGCTTGCAAAACAGCCCTGACCCATTGAACCATGGACTCCACTAGACCTCTGAAGGTGTGCTGTGGTATCTGGCACCAAGATGTTAGCAGCAGATCCTTTAAGTCCTGTAAGTTGCGAGGTGGGGCCTCCATAGATCAGACTTGTTTGTCCAGCACATCCCACAGATGCTCGATTGGATTGAGATCTGGGGAAATTTGGAGGCCAAGTCAACACCTCAAACTCATTTTTGTGCTCCTCAAACCATTCCTGAACCATTTCTACTTTGTGGCATGGCACATCATCCTGCTGAAAGAGGCCACAGCTATCAGGGAATACCGTTTCTATAAAAGGGTGTACATTGTCTACAACAATGCTTAGGTAGGTGGTGCATGTCAAAGTAACATCCACATGAATGGCAGGACCCGAGGTTTCCCAGCAGAACATTATATAAAGCATCACACTGCCTCTACCGACTTGCGGTCTTCCCATAGTGTATCCTGGTGTCATGTGTTCCCCAGGTAAGCGACCCACCCGGCCATCCTCGTGATGTAAAAGAAGACGGAAGAAGGTGGCCTGGTCTGATGACCAGGCCACCGTCTTCCATTGCTCTGTGGTCCAGTTCACAATAATGAAGAGATAATCAGTGTTATTCACTTCACCTGTCAGTGGTTATAATGTTATGCCTGACTGGTGTATTAGAGAGAATAGGAGAGTCAGCTTACATTGTCATCTGGACTGGAGGTTGTATTGTTCTTAAATGCTCTATAGTATGGTTCATAGTCCATGAGGAAGGCAGTCAACTTCAAACTGTTTTAAGTCTTGAATTTGCAGAAACACAATTTTATATGCAAAATATAAATAAGAGAATAAAGAAATCTGCTCTAATATGCTTTGGGCTTCTACAACTTCAGGGTTGATGAATGGCTTCCCATTTAACAATCATTAAGCACACTGTGTGAATGACTTAGAAGTGAGAGTTTAGTCCTCTCTAGAGAAATCATTTAAGAATTGAACTGGAAAGCTCATTTCCACAAAGACATCTACTTTTTAAAATATGTTTAACAAGAGCTATAAAATGTTGAAGTTTGTAGGTTCCAAACAAAGAAGCCGACAGCTTGACACTCTGAACATACCTCTCTCCACATACCACGTTCCACAAAAAATCCACTGGACCACTCATAAAAGTTGCCCTGTTTACTGAAATCTTCAAACAACAAAAATACAGTGTACAAAATAATTTTTCCATTTCTTAAATCCAGAAAATATTTCAAGGCAATCCAAAAAATAAGAAAAACAGAGGTCAATACAGAGGTCAAAAAACTGTGAGTGTCAGGCTGGCTGCTGCCAGGCTGAGATAGTGCCCTCTCTCTCTTCCTCCGCCCTTTTTTCCTTTTTGGATTCAGCAGTGCAGTGGCTGCAGCAGGAGATCCTCATCATTAATCATCATCAGCCTGGAGCATGAGCAGGTAGTCTCTACCAATCAAGTCCCTCTCTCAACACAATATAGTCTGACGCCATCCACCTCGCTGTACATACCCTCATACCCAAGATCTTAGTTTACATTCTCAAATTGCTTTTAGTAATTCTGGTTGTCCTCCTCCGTTTTAGTTCTGGTTCCACCTGTTCCTGCTGGTTCCCACGGGCTCTGTAGTCAGCTCCAGTTCTGGTGCCACTCAGCATCCTGGAATTCACTCACCTGTGTTGTTTCCACCGCCTGGTGTCCCTCCACACCGTCCTGCTGCAGCATCTCGACAACCACCACCTGGACACCGGCCTGCCAGCCCAGAACAACGTACCTCCACAGTTAGTTACCTAGTCCGAGCATCTCATGGTAGTTTTTGTGAGTTAAATTCAAGTTTCGCAGTTTCGCATACTCGTTAGTTTCCTGGCTTAGTTCCTAGTTCTTGTAACCGAGTGAATTTGAGTTATCTTTCTTGCCTGGGTGTTACCCAACGTGGGTTAGAATATTGTAGTGAATCCTCCTCGCCAATAGTAGTCGCCATAGGTTGGCAATCTGTTTTCGTTGACGTACTTCCTGTTTTAGTTCTCCGTTACGATTTGTAATACCTCTAAGTTTTTGTAAATAAACCCTTTATTGCATTCAGAACTTGTCTGTTCATTTCCTGCACTTGAGCCATTCAGAACCTGTAACAGTGAGGCTCTCCTCTCTGTGTCTGACAGCTGACTACATAGCCACACCCACTTTTCCCATAATTGAAATTACCTCATTTTAACTGTTACACATTAACTTAAATGCATTTATGCTCCTAAAAAGTTCTTCTTCTCTGTAGAGAAATTTAAAAGAAGTAAAAACAGAGATTGACCAAGAATTATCACTTCAAAAATTCTATTTGTTTGGTGGTCTGTGTTGATTTGTAAGCTGACACCACTATTTCCCAGTTACCTTGTTATGGAGCAAAAGCCTGAAGTTCAATTGTGACGAGGTTGCTGTGTTAGTGCAAGACAACACCATGTGGCCACCAGTATGCACAGTAGTGCAAAACAGTAGTGATAAAAGTCTCACAGTGGTGGAAGGCTCTCAACAGGATCACTTTATCCAAATCAGAGAAAACAATATTTTCACCAACTTAACTTTTCTGGTACCCAGTAGATCTAAACAAGGTCTATTCTGTCCCTTCTGATTATCTTCAATAATCTGAGAAAGTTATCCAAGTGCACCGTCTAGTGGTCCTCTACTAGCATATTTATGTTCCCTGGTCCTTATGATTATTATAAACATTAGCCATCAGACATTGTGGCTCCCTGTGGAAGGCCAGCAGTGTTAATTTGTCTGAACATCCTTTTTTTATTGAATAAAGCTATCATACAGGATGTAGAGTAACATTCACATTATGAATATTAGTATACAGCCAACCTGCCTGAGACCTGTGGTGACAGTGTTGTCAGCATGGAGATAAAAGGAGTGGAACATGAACAGAACACACAGATGTGCAGTAATGAGAATGCAGACAGAAATAGCACCTAAGTGCAAGGATCTGAGAATAGCAATGTCATTCTCACTGACTTTCAATTCAATTGCCATGAAATTTTGTACTCCAGACATGTATGGTTCCCAAAACATGAGGCCTGTTGGCTTCTGTGATCACCTGGTTGTTCCACTAGTGCCACCCACTGATCAACACTTACACTCATCCCAGGTAATATATCCCAATGACATTTTCTGTGGCTACTATACCTGCTGCACCTCCCTTCCTCTTCCATGTGTCTCTGCTTTTTTTCCCCTCCTGCTTTATGTCTCTGGTTTCTCCCCTTTTCATCTGCTTCCTATTTTTGTGTGGGTGTTTGTCTGGGTTTGGCAATCTGATCCTCTGCGGCTGCAAACTACCCTGCACCTTAGATTCATCCACCAATCAACATATGGTATACCCCAGCTTTACATGCCATTCTTTGCCAGTTCCTTCAGTCTGCTCACAGTTCCACTGATTTTGTGACCTCTGCCATCCCGCAGTGAAAATCTATTATTTTCGTTTGTAGTACTAATAAAGAAATACAAAACTGGGAGTACTAACAGCAAAATTACAATTATGTTCATCAGAATTTGTTATTCGAGGGTAGTAACGACACATTACATATATTTGTGATAGTATCTTGTTGAATGTGTGCAGGAACAGGGAGCTTACTTTGACCAGGGAGTGCAGGTATTGCCTCACCCCAGAGGTGTCAGATTTGTGCTTGTTGTATAGCAATATTTAACACATTTATTGTAACAAAGTCAGGTGTACCAGGCCAGATTAACCCCCTGGCCAAAGTATACCCAGGTATACTCTGGCCTAGACCAGTTTATACCCCTCTAGGCCAAAATATAACCGGGTATACTTTGGCCTAGGCCAGTTTATACCTGTTGACACATAAAGATTAAGATTTTTAACAAAGAGGTATGCTCAGCAAGCAAATCATTATGAAAGAACATAACTAGAATATCCACGAGCTAATCAGATTTTAAAAAAAGTTCAAATCAAAGGAAAAACTTTGCATACTAAGATTAAATTATACTGTAAGCAAAACATTATCAAAGAAGATCAACATTGGCTGTTGTTAATTTCAATTGTTACTGTATAACTGATTTCAGTACAATATCTATTTATATTACCATTGTATTGTGCTTAAATTAAGATTGGCTTGACTTGTGCTCCATAAATAAGCTATTACATCAGCATAGTATCGCATAGTATAGTTTGCCTAAAATCCATCCAATATATACACACCTCTTAATTTTCATTAGGGTCACCAGTCTATCACAGGGCTACATATAGAGACAAACAAACACACTCACATCCACACCTATAGACAATTTAGAGTTACCAATTAACCTCAGCATGTCTATGGACTGTGAGAGGAAGCTGGAGAACACCAATGGTATGCACAGGGAGTACATGCAAACTCCATGTAGAAGGATCCCAGGCCCAGGCCAGGATGCGAACCGGGGATCTTCTAGCTGCAAGGCAACAGTGCTAACCACCAAGCCACTGTGCAGCCCTATTTTGCCTAAAATGTTTGATTTAATTTCATTGATTTGTGCTTAAATTAAGACAAAATTCATTTGATTGATGTAATCTCATATTACATGGGATGTATTTTAGCCTGGAAGGGTAAGTTCTGGGATAGGCTATCTCAGTCCCCAGGGTATAAATTGGACTAAGCCAAAGTCTACTTTGGCCAGGGGTTTAATCTGGCCTGTTACACACAGATGAAGTCAGTCTTAGTTTAAGCACAAACCAAAGACAATACAAAGAGATATTATACTGAAATCTTTTGTACAAAAAGAATTGAAAGCAACACCAGCCAATGTGGATGTTCTTTCACAATGTTTTGCTTAAATTTTTCTTGGTTTTCAATTCAGTTTTTCCTTTGATTTGAACTTTTTAAATTGTAAATAGCTCAAGGACATTCTAGTTATGTTCTTTCATAATGTTTTACTTGTTTGAGCATAGCCCTTTGTAAAAAAAACAAAAACAAAAACTAAATAACTTCACAATTAAGAGTTTAACATGCCTAATGTTTATGTGTCAACGGGTATAAACTGAAAGAGTATACCCCAGGGTATATTTTGTCCTAGGCCAGTTTACACCCGGATATACTTTGGCCAGGGGGTTAATCTGGCCTGTTACACTTATGTCAAAGATCTAGAACTGAATGAAATGAAAGCACAGGGGTTTAATAACAAGAAACAAACATAGTGGAGTGAAAGGTTTTTGCCTTTCTATATGCTGTTGATATTTTAACTGAGAAAAAATAACTTTAATCTTTACAAAACTGACTTAAAAGGCATGTAAACTATCTTTTTTGCTCTCTAACCAGTCCTTTAAATCCAATTCACTTGCAGTATCTTTGCATGTGTTGGATCTGGTAACTTCCTATACTTTATCACTTTTTCCACAAAGCTATATATATTGACGTGCTGGTACAGTATGTTGAGAGATTTTCTATCAGCGGCTGGTGTTAACCATATTCTGAAACCATGTCCTGCCTGGAGCTCTATGCTGAGTCCTAGTTTGTCAAATATTGACCCAATCATGAGAAAGAGAGAGAGAGAGAGAGAGAGAGAGAGAGAGAGGGAGAGGGAGAGAGAGAGAGAGAGAGAGAGAGATTCACACAGACAGAGACAAATAGGAAGGAGCTCCCCTCGTTGCAGAGTTTGTACCATTCAGTAGTTTGTTAGAGCTCCACTGGCATGTTTTTATTTCATGAGCAGCGAAGGCCTTTTCTCTTTTCTCTCATTCAAACCAACAACTGATTCAGGTAGGCTGTCTTCTTCTCTTGTCTTTCTGTCTGATCTGCTGATTGCTACTAGCTCTAAGATGAGCCATTTCATCTTCTCACCTTGCTGAGTCAGAGATGACATTAAGTTTTTTAGTGTTTCTCTTCTTTAGCTTCAGCCTGGTATGTGTAACCTAAAGCAGCACAGTGGATGATTTGAGACCTTTGGAAGAGTATGGCTTCTCGACTGATCTCTAGTCCAGTATGTTCAGTAACAGCAGCACTGAACAGCATGTATGCCTATTAAGTCCTTATGTTACAGAGGAATTTGATAGTCTGGAGTTTGTGAGGCAAGTTTAAGGCAGTAACCTTGTTCAGGGGTTTTGTTCCTCAGTTTATAAAAAATCATACAGGAGCATGTGATCATTGTATCTGTCTTCCTTTATTTCTGCAAAACATATATTTTCACAGACATCGCATCCTGAGGGGATATAAAGTTTTTTATATCAGACTTTGAAAAACTTTTTGAGAAGCTGATGAGATGTGAAGTAATTCCTTTAAACTTACTGAGGCACTAATGAGCCTCACTTATCCTGACAACTCTACTTGTACTTTATCTTCACGCATGCACAAATGCACTTAAACCATCTGCATATGTATCAGAAAGAACACTTTAAGTTTTAATTAGCTGTGCAAGACCTCAAACATCTAAGGGGTTAATGTGTACGTTTATGTGTGTGAGTGTGGGTGTGTGTGTGTGTGTGTCTGACTTCAGCATGACTGTGTGTGATTTTGGGGGGGCGGGGGACAAGAATCAAAAACAAAAAAAACATCCATGTGTAAATAACTGTCATACACCTCTGTTCAAAAGTCTGGGGTCACTTACTAATGTCCTTATTTTTGACAGAAAAGCAATTTCTTCAATGAAGATGACATTAAATGAATGATAAATCCAGTCTAGATGTTGTTAATGTAGTGACTATTCTAGCTGGAAACAGCTGATTTTTAATGGAATATCTACATAGGGGTACAGAGGAACACTTCCAACAACCATTACTCCTGTGTTCTAATGCTACATTGTGTTAGCTAATGGTGTTCAAAGGCTAATTGATGATTAGAAAACCCTTGTGTGATTATGTTAGCACATGAATAAAAGTGTGAGTTTTCATGGAAAATATGAAATTATCTGGGTGACCCCAAACTTTTGAACTATAGTGAGTCGGAATTGAATTGCAATGCCTACTTCCTTAAAAGAAAATAAACATTTATCATTGTAAGAGTGTTTAATAACCCTTTAGGCGCCACAGTTTTTTCAATAAAATATTCAGTTTTGATATCACTTTTTCAAAAGGTTGTAACTTGAAAAGTGATAAAGGCAAACTGTAAATGAGAAAAAATCATCAGTATGATCCAAAGCCAGGCAGCAGACATATGGATTACATAACTTTTACAGATGTTTATCGATCAAGATAGTATTGCTTGGCTCAGAATTTGTCAGATCCCTGTCTCCGCGATACGCAACAGGCTCATCAGAATGTCTGATCCACTTGTGGTACTGTTCCTCATCTCTCAAGCAAACCCAGCCATCATGATAGTCATTCACAGCGGGGCCGTGAATGCCACTGCGGCCTCCGCCGCAATTATCAGTGCATTTTCTCCCGCGGTTTCTACCGTGTCTGCTGCTATTTCCACACTTTTGTGCATCCCCATTACCCACTCACTCTCCATTAGCGGTGTTTTGACCACCCCTACTACACCCACCATGTCCCCTCCTGCCACCCCAGACACGTGAAGCAAAGCATCGGCTCCAGTATGTGCTGCTTGTGGACTGTCATGGCGCATGGACTCGCTGCCTTACGCACAGACGCAGCGTCACTTTCTGTCTCACTGGAAAACTGAACATCTTCATCAGAAGGTGAATACCC
The DNA here is from genome assembly GCF_022539595.1 of Amphiprion ocellaris. Taxonomy (NCBI): domain Eukaryota; kingdom Metazoa; phylum Chordata; class Actinopteri; family Pomacentridae; genus Amphiprion; species Amphiprion ocellaris. The sequence continues at coordinate 11,755,718 of NC_072771.1, read as the reverse complement.
CTCTTCAGAATCTGAGTCAGCCATTACTTGACGAAGTACTTTGTCAACGGTGAACAGACCTCTTGGCATGGTAAGTTTTCTCTCGCTTTCTCGCGCTGTCTTGCGCTCTGTTACGCTTCAACTGCAACCCTTGTCTCCTCGACCGGGGGGCGGTTTTCAAACTCTATAAACTCCAAAACTTTGAATGAAAACACGCCCACAAATGTTGCTCAGATTGAAGTCCCAGATGTCCGCCATCTCCTGGTGTAAAGTAGTAATTACATGAGGCACCATATTTGCAGCTATGGCTTGTTATGTTCAGCAATGTTGCTTGTCGTAATATTGCAACTTTGGCGCTTAAAGGGTTAAGGCAAACTGAGCCTCATATGTTGGTAAATTTCAACATGAAAGCAACAAAGCATGTAAATTTGCATAAATAATTACACATCACCATTTTGGCACTTTGAAAAAACTAAAATTGGTAACCTTGTCTTGCCTCATGTCAATCTCTACTGATGTGTATATATGGATATGGACTTTTTTCCATATTCTAGGGTCACTATCTAAAAATTATTTGTTTGCTGGAGCCATTCAATCATTTGAATCTGCTCAGAGGTGTCAAACATATGGCCCGTTTGCCAATACTGGCCCATTAGAGGGTCCAGCCCAGCCCACGGAATGTCAGGGCCCCCACCCCAGTCCCTGCATCAGCCCCCACCTGACCTCCCTTATTCTCCCTCTCTCCCTCCTTTCTGTTTTATTCCCTCTGTTTTCCTCTCTTTGGTTCCTCTCTCTCTGTCCCCTCAGCCGATTCTCGCCGCGCTGCTCTCCACAGCAGCTGCACATCATAACTAATCAGTCTCAGCAGTCTCAAGCCAGTCTCACGCTCCACACCCTGCCATATAGTAACTTCTGCTATTGCATTCCGCTGGCCCCGCATCCCAGTTCTGCCACCCTGCCAACTCGGTCCAACCTCTGGATTCCCTACCAAAACCTCTGGATTCCCACCAACCTCTGGATTCCCGGTCTGCCTCTGAATTTCCTGCCAATCGTGTCACCCTCACCTCGGAAACTCCTGCCTGCCTCTCTGGAGCAAGACACTCCGGTCCTCTCTCCGCTGCTGTCCCACGCTACAGGGAGCACCTCCCGGGCCGCCGGTTCCCAGAACGGACACCCCTCTACCCACCCATTAGTGAGTTCTAGTTTCATTAATTTCCCCAACTGTTATTAATTTAGTTACGTAGTTATCAGCCTGCCTCCTTTAGTTGGTCTTGTAGTTTCGTTCAATAAATCAGCTCTTTTCTTCATTCCAACCACTCGTGTCTGTGTACTCTCTGCTCAGGTTCACCCCCTCGCCATAACAGTACTATCTGGCCACAATGAACCCGGAGAGTACACAGCGCAGTCCCGAACCTTCCCTGCCCCTCAACTGCTCCAGGCTGCAACCAGCCAGGGGGCACTTCTCGGGCAACATAGTCAAGCTCTGAAGGGCTTAGCGGAGTCTAACCAAGATATGTTCACACAGATGGGCTCATTATCAGGTGGCTGAGATGGCCGCACTGATTGCACAACTATTCTCCACTACCCCTCCTATTGCTGCCCCCCAACCTGCCTCAGCTTCAGACCCCATAGGGGGTAATCTGGCCCCACCAGATGCTCGAGAACCATATGTACCCACACCGGAACATTATGGAGGGGACTCGGGAACCTGCCAAGCCTTTCTAATGCAAACATCTTTAGTTTTTGAGTTACAGCCACTCACCTACAGTACAGATAGAGCCCGCATAATGTATATCCTTAGACTGCTCATGGGGGTGGCTCGTGACTGGGGATTGGTGGTCTGGGCTACGCAGACCCCCATCTGTCACTCCTATCCAGCGTTCGTCCACAAGATGACAAACGTATTTGACCACCCCGTCCGGGGGCAAAACGCTGGAAGACGAATATACTCCCTCTGCCAAGGAGCCCGTAACACGGCGGAGTATGCGGTCGGATTAAGGACTCCCGCAGCGGAGAGCGGCTGGAATGACGCGGCTCTCCAAGAGGTGTTCCAAGAGGTCTTAGCGAGGCAGTTAAGGATGAACTGGCGATGCGAGATGATTCCTCCTGTCTGGATGACCTCATCGATCTTTCTATCCGCCTCGATAACCGCATTCAGGAGCGCTGCCGGGAGAGAGGCAAGCAGATCCTACAGTCCTCCCAGTCACGCCCCTATTCCCAGCCACGTCCCTGCCAGCATGGCCCCAGTCCCTGTCCCAGTCCCAATCCCAAGCCCTGCTCATCTCGGAGGAGGAACCTATGCAGCTTGGTCGAGCCCGTCTGACTGAGGAGGAGAAGCTGCAGCACCACAGGAGAAATGGTTGCCTGTACTGCAGAGAGGTGGAACATTATGCGGCCGGATGCCTGGCCAAGCAGGTAAAAGACCTGGCTCGCCAGTGACTGGGAGAATCCTGGTGAGCCAGACATCAGTTTCCTCCCCCCTTCAGCAGTTCCGAGTCCTTTCCACCTTAACCTGATGAGGCCAAGACCTCACCATCTCCTCCCTTGTGAACTCTGGTGCGGAAGGGATCTGGTGCGGAATTTCATAGACGAGTCCCTAGTCTTCGAACTCGGGGTCCCCACCGAGCCGTTCCCAACCCCGTTGTATGCTCGAGCCCTGAATGGATGGCGCTTGGCCCAGGTCCGACTCAGGACCGTTCCAGTCACCATCCTCCTGTTTGGGAACCATCAGGAGCAGCTGTCCTTCTGCGTCTTCCAGACTCTACGTACCCCTTTAGTCCTTGGCTTCCCCTGGCTCAAACTCCACAACCCCCATATTGACTGGGTCCAGGGGAAAATTTTGATGTGGGGCACTGAATGTCATGCCACCTGCCTGCACTCCGCTCCAGCTCCCGCTAACCCGGCTCCTGCAGCCCCACCTAAGCCTGTGTACCTGTCGAGAGTTCCCCCCAAGTACCGTGATTTAGCACAGGTCATTGACAAGGACCAGGCCCTGTCCCTCCCCCCGCACTGTCCCTACGACTGCACCATTGAGCTGCTGCACGGAGTCTCCCTACCCAGTGGACGACTGTATAATCTGTCAAAACCGGAGCACGCAGCAATGGAAGCGTATATTTGTGACTCACTGGCGGTGTCCGTCTTCTTCCCCTGTCGGAGCTGGATGTTTTTTCGTGAGGAAGAAAGACAAGACCCTTCGCCCTTGCATTGACTACTGGGGACTCAACAACATCACTGTTAAGACAAGTACCCGTTACCCCTGATCAACTCGGCCTTCGCCCCTCTTCACAGAGTCACAATTTTCACCAAACTCAATCTACTGAACACTTACCACCTGGTCCGCATCAGAGAGGGGGGATGAGTGGAAGACGGCGTTTAACACACCCCTAGGTACTCATAATGCCCTTTGGCCTCACTAATGCCCCCGCCATCTTCTAGCATCTAGTGAATGATGTTCTCCAAGACTTCCTAAATTGGACTGTATTTGTCTGCATGGACAACATCCTGGTCTTCTCCCGCAACCTAAAGGAACACTGTCAGCATGTCCGGCAGGTTCTGGAGTGCCTACTACAGAATCACCTATTCGTCAAGGCCAAGAAGTGTGAATTCCACGTCCTGACAGTCTCCTTCCTGGGCTACATCATCTCAGCGGGAGAGATCAGGATGGACCCTGCTAAGGTAGTGGTGGTGGAGGAGTGGCTGCGACCTGAGGACCGTAAACAGCTGCAGCGGTTCCTCGGATTCGCCAACTTTCACCGCTGCTTTATCAAAGACTACAGCCGCATTGCTGCCCCCCTCACTGCACTCACCTCCACAACTCGAAAGTTGTGGAGGTGAAGTTGCCCCCTTCCAATGGACCATTTTTCCAAAGTGGTGTACTTCCTGCTCCTGCCCAAGCTTCCCACTGCCAGAGAAACAGCCGACCTCCTAGTGACCCATGTTTTTCATGCCTATGGCATCCCTGTACACATTGCGTCGGATCGTGGACCCCAGTTTACCTCCAAAGTTTGGAGGGCCTTCTGCTCAGCACTCGGGGCCTCGGTCAGCCACATATCAGGTTTCCACCCCCAGAGCAACAGAAAGGTCTGGTGGCTAAACCAGGAGATGGAGGCAGTCCTCCAATGCATTTCATCTGAGAACCCTAGTTCCTAGAGCTCCCAACTCCCCTGGGTGGAATGCGGGCACAATACAATCCCCAATGCCTCCACAGGGTTGTCTCCTTTCCACTGTGTGCTTGGGTATCAGCCCCCCCTGTTCCCAGAACTCGAAGAAGAGATAGCAGTACCCACTGTAGACACCCATCTCTGCCAATGCCCAAGTCCGACTTGGCGCCAAGCCCATGCCGCCCTGCTCCGGTCTTCTAGGAGAACCCAGGACCAGGCCAACCACCATCACTCCACCGCTCCAGTATACACCCCTTCAATACTTAGTGGACTGGGAGGGCTACGGACCTGAGAAAAGAACCTGGATCCCCCGGCGGCAGATATTGGACCCCAGCCTGATCAAGGACTTCCACCGTGAACACCCAGGATGCCTCCTACATGCGCCAGGAGGCGCATGTAGGAGCCATTCTATCATTTGAATCTGCTCTAACCCAGAGGTGTCAAACATATGGCCCATGGGCCAAAACTGGCCCACTAGAGGGTCCAGCCCAGCCCACGGAATGTCAGGACCCCCACCCCGGTCCCTGCATCAGCCCCCACCTGACCTCCCTTATTCTCCCTCTCTCCTGCCTTTCTGTTTAGTCCCTCTGTTTTCCTCTCTTAGGTTCCTCTCTCTCTCTCTCTGTCCCCTCAGCTGATTCTCGCCGCAGTGCTCTCCACAGCAGCTGCACATCATAACTAATCAGTCTCAGCATTCTCATCTGCAGAACTCCGTGCAGCTGTGGTACAGCACACCTGTCATTCATCAACTGCCACAAAAGCCAGTCTCCCGCTCCACACCCTGACCCTGCCAGATAGTAACTTCTGCTACTGCATTCCGCTGGCCCTGCTGCCCAGTTCTGCCACCCTGCCAACCTGGTCCAACCTCTGGATTACCTACCAAAACCTCTGGATTCCCAGTCTGCCTCTGGATTCCCGCCAACCTGGCTTACTTGTTGTTCTTAGAATCTCTAAAAGTAGAATGGGAGGCAGAGCCTTCAGTTATCAGGCACCTCTCCTGTGGAACCAGCTCCCAGTTTGGGTTTGGGAGGCGGACACCCTCTCTATTTTTAAGACCAGGCTTAAAACCTTCCTTTTTGACAAAGCTTATAGTTAGGGCTCCATGGGGGACCCTGAGGGGGTCAGCTGGTCTCTTTATTTGCACAACTGACTTCCCCTCTCAACGTCCTTTAGTTTGCCCCTAGTTATGCTGCTATAGGCCTAGGCTGCTGGGGAACCTCTCTTGATGCACTGAGCCCTTCTCTAACTACTTATTACTATATATACCATTATTGCATTACACTCACTCTGTTTCTCCCTGTGTCCTTTCTCCGAGTGTCCCTGGTCCCAGAGCTGGATGCGTCAGATCTTTGGTTGTTCTCCCACCAACTGGCCTAGTCTCCATCATGTCCACTGTGGGATGCTGCTGCTGACCTTCCTCCAGCCCACTGCTTCCAGCTGCCCATTTCCACCAATCTACTCTGCATTGCCCTTACTATACTTGATTTGCTCATCTACATATTTTTGAATTTACCACCAGCTATTTATGTATTTTATTTAGTGCCAGAGCCGTACACCATAGCAGTAAACTATAATCAGTTTCCATGTTAGTTGTACTTTGCATGTATCATCTATCTTATCATGCATGTATCAAATTGTGTGTTTTATGGTCCTTGTTCGCCCCCCACCCTCTACCTCCACCTCTACCTCTAACCCTCTACCTCTAACCCTCTACCTCTACCTCTCTACCTCTTCTGTCCCTCTCAACCCGCCCGGCAAGCAGGCAGATGGTTCCCCCCACATAAAGAGCTGGGTTCTGCTTGAGGTTTTTTTCCCTGTTAAAAGGGTGTTTTCCTTGCCACTGTTGCCTTTTGACTTGCTCTGGGGGTCAGGCATATGGGTTCTGTAAAGCGTCTTGAGACAATTTGACTGTAATTGGCACTATATAAATAAAATTGAATTGAATTGAATTCAGCCGTGCCACCCTCACCTCGGGAACTCCTGCCTGCCACTCTGGAGCGAGACTCTCCGGTACTATCTCCGCTGCCATCCCACGCTACGGGGAGCGCCTCCCAGGCCGCCGGTTCCCGGAACAGACACCCCCCTACCCACCCCGTTAGTGAGTTCTAGTTTCGTTAATTTCCCCGACTGTTATTAATTTAGTTACGTAGTTAGTTACCAGCCTGCCTCCTTTAGTTGGTCTTGTAGTTTCGTTCAATAAATCAGCTCTTTTCTTTATTCCAACCACTCATGTCTGTGTACTCTCTGCTTGGGTTCACTCCCTTGCCATAACATGGGATGACTTTGCAAAGTGTAAAAATTACAGAGATGACAGTAAATGCAATTTTTCACCGAAAGTGATTTTTTATATATATAAGTTCAATGTATTTACAAGGCATCGAGAGAACTTAACTTTCTTTCGTTATAGTTCCTACTTTAATTTCCATGGTGTGGTGATCAGGATTACTACACAGATGTGTAAATGAATGTAAACTTAAAATAATTTCTAGATCTTGACAAATTCTTTGATCCTAAAATAAAAAAACGAGATTGTTCAGTTCCAGAAACCTGTGACTAAATGTTTTGTGCCTTTTGTAGACACACTGTGATCAGTAAGTTGTAATGTATAAATGGTGAACTGAGGCATAATATTGTTGAAATTGAGTTTATTTTTCTTAAGAAATTTCAGTGTTCATAATGTTTTGCAAAAAAGATAGTCCATTAACTGTGAACATTTTCAGAATGTACTTTTTTGAGCAAAACAAAGGCAAGTATTTGAAAGGTCATCATTTATAGGCTATTATACCATGATTTTACTGGTCTGGCCCATTTGAGATGAAATTGGGCTATATTTGGCCCCTGAACTAAAATTAGTTTGACATCCCTGCTGTAGCCAGTTTTGTCTGCATCCTCATCAAATTTCTTGGCTATATTTCTGAAGATATTTAATCCTTAAAATGGCCAGGTGCGAGGTTGGCTGAGTGTGAAAATGAAAAATTCCCAGGTCTGAAAACATATGAAATTCTCACACTTTAGCCAAAATATTTAACAGACATTACTTTTAGTTCACAAATACATAACTATGTGCATCAACATTTCTCCTGAATTCTGTTTGAACTGATGCAGACTGACCCTTATGGATTTTTAACGCAATTTCATTTATGTTAAATGAGGCTGAAACTTCTACCAGCATGTTGAATCATCTCAGCACAGTAGCAAATGTTTTCAGCGTTACTTAGGTAACCAGTGACAATGGCCTGTTTTGTTTTTTGATCAGAGAACCACATCCACTTTGGGGGAGTTGTGTATATTTACATGCTGGCCAGAGCACATGAGCACAGCACCCTCAATGCATGTTTCTGTGTGAGTGTGTTTTATGACTCTATCAGGCAGGGTTGGCTGTTTGGAGTCAGGGCGAGCCCATCGATCGGCACATGAGGGGGGCCCGCCTAGAGCTCTCGCTCCAGCTGCCCACCGGGTGTGAAGGACACTGATGTGACAGCACTAATTACAGAGGCAGGAAGCCAGCACTACAAACATTCACAGCAGCAGCTCCAGCAGTCTCTCCTGGGCTAAACCCACCTTCCACCCCTACTTTACACCTCTCATCCCTGGGGGGTGGATTGTATTTCCTATCATCCCAAATTGAGGTTATATGCACAAAAAGTCAAGTCAACAGAGGCTCTGTGAGGAACATCAAATAAATAACACATGAACTTTATTCTGTTAAAAACATTGCAAATGAGCTGTCTTGGAATTTTGAACAGATGAAACAACAGTGGAAAGAAACAGACAACTGATCTAATTTCTAACACTGGACACATTTTTTTAGTATTAAGGTCCAGCCTTAAATCCAAATCCAGTGGTTCATTTTACAAGACTAAGATTATGTTTTATCTTAATTGCAAGCAATAGAAAAAGGCATTTTATGCGAATATGTGAAGATGGTTATGTGCCGTAAGTATTGTCTAGTTCAGTAACAGACCAAGATTGACCATTTCATTTCTTTCTTCATTGCTCTTTTAAAGCTTGGCACAGATTTCTGTAAGAGCAAACTAACAACTTCATAGCTTTCTTTTACAATAAAGTCATAGCTAATTGTTTGATTGATTCTTCTTATTTAAAGCTGTATTCATAGTTATTCATGTCCAACTAGATGCAAGGCAACAAACCGTGAACAAAACACTGATATATTGTCATCTTATAGACCAATATGTTGTTTCCTAGCAAACATGGGAATATTTACACACTGAAGTGTTTTTGGGCCACCTGACACTTCTTTTAGCTCTATGTTGGTCTCTCCAACTAAATGTCTCTTGTCTTTACAAGCTAGTGTCTTATAAACTAGTGCAAACTGGGTTTATTCAAGCTTTGATGATAACAGCAGCTGCCTCTGGTTCCTTTGGTTTGATTCAATGAAACTGAACCAGATCAGTACAAAGTTGTGGGTTGCAAACACAGAACAATGAACTGAGAGAGGCTCAAAAGCTACATCATGGTGGAGGAAGTCACAGAGTTTATGACCACACTTTTCATATTAAATTCAGATTATATCATGTTATTATAAGAATTTTATCCTTTGTTAAGATCAAAATAATTTTAAGTGCTACTTTACCCTGAAACCTAACCAGTTGGGGCAGATGTCTGCCCTCCCTGAGAATGGTTCTGCTGGAAGTCTCTTCTCTCACTAAACTGGAGTTTTTTTCCTCCACTGTTGTCAGTATGCTTGCTCATATGAAATCTTTGGATTTGTTGGGTTTTCTATGTTGAGTTTAGTGTAATTTGAATTTTAAAAATAGTCAATTAAATTTTTTAGAGCATGTAATATTGTAGGTAATTAACCCTAACATTTAAGGTTGTCAGGTTAATCTCCAGGGTAAATAACACTGTAGAGTACTTAACCTTAATATTCAGATCTGTAAAGTAAATTTAACACTCATCTTATTCGCTACTAGGAAGTACTTCAGTTCATCTGTTGTTGTTTTAAATGTCATATATGAATAATAGTGATTTGATTTGAGCAAAGTTTGTGAATATATACTCCTTCAGCGTATTTACTGTCTACCTTTACTGTCTACCTTGCTATTGTGTCTCGTTCTTTTACTGTTTGTTTGCATTCATGGCTTTCAATTTGCATTTATTGTTGTATGTTCTTATCTGTCATTCTGTATGGAGCACCTACTAAATTTGTTTCAAAAACTGCTCTATAAATGTAGGCTAACCCATATTCTATGAATATTTCAGTAAATGCCATCAAAGTGAAAGGGGTTTGGATTTACAGCTGCATGTTTGGTTCCATCTCATCGCTCTCACCCTTCCCATTGCCAGCAGCAGGTAAAGAGACAAAGCTATGAGGCACAAAGAGAAGAAAGTTGAAAATATAAGTGGAATATTTAAATTTCAAACTGTTAATAGTGAATGTATATACACTCTCTCTAATCAAAAACCAGCAGGAACAGGGTGGCCTTAAACTCTGCTGGTGGCATTCAGTGTGTGGATCGGTGCCACGTGAGATGAGTTATCCTCACTGGTTTAATTTTGCACATTCCTATTGACTTGACCATCATTTTAATTATTTTCTCATCGATCTGCACTGTGACCCAACATGCAGATCAGTGAACAAGAGCTGCTGCTGGAGATTTACATCCTAGATATAGAGCAATGTCACATATACAAATACACACACACGCTCATACCTCACACCACAACACATGTGCACAAAACCGGTGACGACACTAATACACATGTACAATTACATAAAAACAGACACACTAGAGGTATGCAACCATTCAAAAGTTGGGGTCATCCAGACAATTTCATGATTTCCATGAAAACTCACACTTTTATTCATGTGCTAACATTATTGCACAAAGGTTTTAGAATTATCAGTTAGCCTTTCAACACCATTAGCTAACACAATGTAGCATTAGAACACAGGAGTGATGGTTGCTGGAAATGTTCCTCTGTACCCCTATGTAGATATTCCATTAAAAATCAGTTGTTTCCAGCTAAAATAGTCATTTACCACATTAACAATGTCTAGACTGGATTTATCATTCACTTAATGTTATCTTCATGGGAAAAAAAATGCTTTTCATGTTCCTATGTGACCCCAGACTTTTGAACGGAGATGTAAATATACACGCATGTATAGATGGATGGATGGATGGATGGATGGATATTTAAATTGTGGGGTATACAGCATACACACATGGAAGTAACCACAACATGACCATACCACGACACACACAGTCTACAGGGAGTACCTTATCACTTTGACATCTGACATCTGTTCTTCTTTACCAGGATGGACCATGGAGACCGACGGATGGGCGTTTCTCACCTTCGCTATGAGGATGAGGAGGGTGAGTGTGTGTCATTCATGTCGATGGTAGATCTATTACTGACTGGCCTACTGTTGATGGAAATACGAAATTAAGTCATTACACCTACTCTGTCTTTATTATTTCCATGAGACTGACCGATTGCACTAACATAATTTCTAGATCTTTTCATTGTTTCTCATTTCTTCTAAAAGTTTATGTGGGTGACTGTTAATAGGCTGCAGACAGGTAGTGAAGATGAGTGTCGGGGTTTATTTGGGGGTATTGGGAAGTTGTATATGGATGTTTGCTTGCCTTCATGTTGAGCATCAGGTTGTGTTCTTTCTCTAAACATTCAATATTGCGTTGCATCTCCCTGCTGTCTAGTTAATCAATCTGGTCTGTGTAAAGAGTTTTACAGCAATATCTTAGTTGCCAGCAGATGATCAAACTCACATCATCTATCTTTGGCAAAATAATGTTTATTTGAGCTGAGCAATGGGACTGAATTACTCTGAATAAACTTGATTTGCTTTTATTTCTGACTGTGCCAACAGAGAATGCTGCTGTTGTTAATAAACAGACATAAGCTCCATCCATCCATCCATCCATCCATCTATCTATCCTCTACCGCTGGTCCGAGTCGGGCATCAGCTTTAGGAGGGAAGCCCAGACCTCCCTCTCCCCAGCCACATCATCTAGCTCCTCCCGGGGGACCCCAAGGCGTTCCCAGGCCAGCTGAGAGACATAGTCTCTCCAGCGTGTCCTGGGTCTTCCCCGGGGTCTCCTCCCGGTGGGACATGCCCTAAACACCTCACCGGGGAGGCGTCCGGGGGGCATCCTAATTAGATGCCTGAGCCACCTCATCTGGCTCCTCTCTACGTGGAGGAGCAGCGGCTCTACTCTGAGATCCTCCCAGATGGCCGAGCTTCTCACCCTATCTCTAAGGGAGAGCCCAGCCACCCTGCGGAGGAAACTCATTTCAGCCGCTTGTACCCACAATCTTGTTCTTTCGGTCACTACCCAAAGCTCGTGACCATAGGTGAGGGCAGGAACGTAGATCGACCGGTAAATTGAGAGCTTCGCCTTTCGGCTCAGCTCCCTCTTTACCACGATGGACCTGTACAGCGCCCGCATTACGGCGGACGCCGCAGCAATCCGCCGGTCGATCTCTCACTCCATCCTTCCCTCACTCGTGAACAAGACCTCGAGGTACTTAAACTCCTCCACTTGGGGCAGGACCTCATCCCTGACCCGGAGAGTGCACTCCACCCTTTTCTGGCTGAGGACCATGGACTTGGATTTGGAGGTGCTGATCCTCATCCCAACCGCTTCACTCTCGGCTGCGAACCAATCCAGTGAGAGTTGGAGGTCCTGGCATGATGAAGCCAACAGGACCACATCATCCGCGAAAAGCAGTCCGGACTCCCTAAACACCCTGGCTGCGCCTAGATATTCTGTCCATAAAAATTATGAACAGAATCGGTGACAAAGGGCAGCCCTGGCGGCGTCCAACTCTCACTGGAAACAAGTTCGACTTATTGCCGGACATGCGGACCAAGCTCTGGCACCGGTCATACAGGGAACGGACAGCCTGTATTAGGTGGTCCGTTACCCCATACTCCCGAAGCACTCCCCAGAGGATTCCCCGAGGGACACGGTCGAAAGCCTTCTCCAGATCCACAAAACACATGTGGACTGGTTGGGCAAACTCCCATGCACCCTCAAGGACCCTACTGAGGGTGTAGAGCTGGTCCACAGTTCCACAGCCGGGATGAAAACCACATTGCTCCTCCTGAATCCGAGGTTCGACTATCCGGCGGACCCTCCTCTCCAGTACCCCTGAATAGACCTTCCCGGGGAGGCTGAGGAGGGTGATCCCCCTATAGTTGGAACACACCCTCCGGTCCCCCTTTTTGAAAAGAGGGACCACCACCCCGGACTGCCAATCCAGAGGCACTGCCCCCGATGTCCACGCGATGTTGCAGAGACGTGTCAACCAGGACAGCCCCAAAACATCCAGGGCCTTGAGGAACTCCGGGCGGATCTCATCCACCCCCAGGGCCCTGCCACCGAGGAGCTTTTTGACTACCTCGGCGACTTCGACCCCAGAGATGGGAGAATCTACGCCCGAGACCCCAGGCCCTGCTTCTGAATCAGAAGACGTGTCGGTGGGATTGAGGAGGTCTTCGAAGTATTCCTTCCACCAATTCACAACGTCCCGAGTTGAGGTCAGCAGTGCACCATCCCCACTATACACAGTGTTGACACTGCACCGCTTTCCCCCCCGAGACGCCGGATGGTGGACCAGAATCTCTTCGAAGCCGTCCGGAAGTCATTTTCCATGGCCTCGCCAAACTCCTCCCATTCCCGAGTTTTTGCTTCGGTGACAGCCGCAGCCGCAGCCCGCTTGGCCAGCCGATACCTGTCAGCTGCCTCCGGAGTCCCACAGGCCAAAAAGGCCCGGTAGGACTCCTTCTTCAGCTTGACGGCATCCCTTACCACCGGTGTCCACCAACGGGTTCGGGGATTGCCGCCGCGACAGGCACCGACCACCTTATGGCCACAGCAACAATCAGCCGCCTCAGCAATGGAGGCACGGAACATGGTCCACTCGGACTCAATGTCCCCCACCTCCCTCGGGACATGGTTGAAGTTTGACCGGAGGTGGGAGTTGAAACTCCTTCTGACAGGGGACTCCGCCAGACGTTCCCAGTACACCCTCACGATCTGTTTGGGTCTGCCAGGTCTGACTGGCATCCTCCCCCACCATCGGAGACAACTCACCACCAGGTGGTGATCGGTTGACAGCTCTGCCCCTCTCTTCACCTGAGGGTCCAGGACATGCAGCCACAAGTCCGACGATATGACAACAAAGTCGATCATTGAACTGCGGCCTAGGGTGTCCTGGTGCCAAGTGCACATATGGACACCCTTATGCCTGAACATGGTGTTCGTTATGGACAATCTGTGACGAGCACAGAAGTCCAATAACAGAACACCGCTCGGGTTCGATCAGGGGGGCCGTTCCTCCCAATCACGCCTCTCCAGGTCTCACTGTCATTGCCAACGTGAGCGTTGAAGTCCCCCAGCAGAACTATGGAATCCCCAGAAGGGGCGCTCTCCAGCACCCCCTCCAAGGATTCCAGAAAGGGCGGATACTCCAAACTGCTGTTCGGCCCGTAGGCGCAAACAACAGTAAGGAACCGTCCCCCCACCCGAAGGCGAAGGGAGGCCACCCTCTCGTCCACCGGGGTAAACTTCAACACACAGTCACCGAGCCGAGGCGCAATAAGTATTGACACCCCTGCTCAGCGCCTCTCACCATTGGCAACTCCAGAGTGGAAGAGAGTCCAACCCCTCTCGAGAGGACTGGTTCCAGAGCCCCTGCTGTGTGTCGAGGTGAGGCTGACTATATCAAGTCAGAACTTCTCAACCTCGCACACCAGCTCAGGCTCCTTCCCCGCCAGAGAGGTGACATTCCACGTCCCTAGAGCCAGCTTGTGTAGCCGGGGGTCGGTACGCCAGGCTCCCCGCCCCTGGCCGCCGCCCAACACACATAGCACCGGACCCCTATGGCCCCTCCTGTGGGTGGTGAGCCTGCTGGAGGGGGGTCCCACGTCTCTTTTTCGGGCTGTGCCCGGCCGGGCCCCGTGGGAAAAAGCCCGGCCACCAGACGCTCGCCATCGAGCCCCACCCCCGGGCCTGGCTCCAGGGGGGGACCCCGGTGACCCACGTCCGGGCAAGGGACTCGTGGTTACAAAGTTGTTGCTCATCATTGGGGTCTTCTGGGCTGCTGTTTGTCTGGTCCCTCACCCAGGACCTGTTTGTCTTGGGAGACCCTACCAGGGGCATAAAGCCCCCGACAACATAGCTCCTGGGATCATTGGGGCACGCAAACCCCTCCACCACGATAAGGTCGCAGCCCAGGGAGGGGTTAGGTGCAGACATAAGCTGTGAAACAGAATTTAGTGGTTTAACATTCATGAAAACACTCCTCCGAGTTTAGGGGATTAATGGAAGATCTGATCTCATAATCTGCCTGTTACTGACTATCAATCAGCTATTTTGGGTTTATGAAATATTAATTTAAGTCACTTGTTTTAGAAAAAAAATGTGGTGTTACAAAAGATTGCTCTTAAAGTAAATTTCCACAACGATCTTCAACAAAAATCTACATAAGCACATCAGTTTTGCACATCAGTGCAACCATTTGTGCAGTGTGATATCCATAAGGTATGTTCATGTGACCATGACGGAACTGTACATATTTGTCCACAGACCATCAATCTATCTACATTGGAGTCCCAGTACCTCGAGGATATCGACGTAAACGCAGGCGAAGGCGCTCCAGTCGAGAGGCTGCTGACATGGACAGGGACAGATGTTACAGCCACCAAAGACACCATGAGCATGACCGCTACAGAGACACAGACATTGAGGAAGGACTCATGGATTCAGCTGAACAGAGTCTCCAAGACATCAGCCACACAAGTAAGTCAATGATCTGAAACCTTCTCAAACCTGTTGCTTTGATCAGCTGTACTGTCTGTGGGTCACCAACCTCTGCCAGACTGCTTCTGGTCCCTAATTTCTCCACTAATTTTACATGTCAAGGTGCTTTAGTTTCCCTGGTTACACATATCAGCCTATGGAGACAGCTATCTAATATCTACTGTATTTCTGATATTTTCATGGAGGAATGTAAACATAAAACCTGAGGCATGTGGAGTTTAAAGGTGTGAAGGAGCCACTACTCAGTTGCATTATGGGAAATTAAATGTGTACTCTGTGTCCTCCAAGTCCAACACTTTGGTCACAACAGTATACTCTTATCTGTCTCAGCTGCACATTTTGTCCTGTGTGATTTTGTGTATTTGTTCTGAAATAGCCTCACTAAAGTCTGGTGTATATAACACATTTTCTACACAGAGCTTCCAAGGTGGTGTTTACTTCAAATGTTTAAAATGGAAAAAAAAGCTTTTTGTTATGCTTTTGATTGGATTTTGCTTTCTTCCAGCAGTTTCAACAGTAAACAGCAGGAGTGTGAGACACAGCCTGAGAGTATGCAGCTTATGTTACAGGTTAAGTAATGAGCAGCCTGGCAGAATGCTGCTGCTTTGACTTTCAAAGGCTTCAGCTGGGAAGGTTGACCACGTTGCTAAATTAGTGTAGTGCAATCTGCGACAAGGCAGCAGAGGTGTCTGCCCTGCTTGGACCGTATTCACATATTGATACAGTCTGTATAAGTGTGTGGCCTGCAGTATATAGGGCCATATGGTGCCAACAGGAGGATACAGCAGGGACAAAGGTGTACAAGACGACATCAAGAGAAAATGATGCCCAGTGATGGTAAATAACTTTTAGAAGGAACTGATGAATAGCAACTGAACTCAATATCAAGCAACAAATATTAGATTTCAGTGACCAAAAATAGTTTTTTCTGTAAAATCATATTTGCATCCATTCAGGAAGAAAAAAAAAACAAGTGCATCACATGAGAGTGAAACTGTTAGCAGCCATCAGTAAAGGATTCAATATTATCA
The DNA here is from genome assembly GCF_022539595.1 of Amphiprion ocellaris. Lineage (NCBI taxonomy): Eukaryota > Metazoa > Chordata > Actinopteri > Pomacentridae > Amphiprion > Amphiprion ocellaris. The sequence continues at coordinate 11,739,731 of NC_072771.1, read as the reverse complement.
ATCACTGGTGGGTTAAAAGAACCCCCTCATGTACATTAATTACAGTCCATAGATTAACGGCACTATGGCCAGTTGGCAGCTCATTGCAATGCAATGTCACTCCTGAACATGGGATCCATTTCAATCTATATACAAATAGCATACGAATGAAATGGATAGTAAGTGCAGTAGGGTAATGACTGAATAATAATAATTAAGTACTTACTGTGTGATCAGGATGTAGGCTTCAATTATTACGGCTGGTACAGCACAGGAAGTACACAGAGTGAAGCAGTATACAGCAGCCAATAGCTGGTTTATCACGGAAACATCATGTCACTTAAAATATTGATAGAGAACAATTAGATAACACTTTATAATTATAATAAGCTTGTGTTTACAGAATAATTTCATTGTGTGAATGAGGTACAAGAAAAATATATGAATACTGATGCAGTTGATGTCTATATAGAACAAGCCATAGCTGTTGGGACAAAGATACTAGGTACTGTACTAGAAGATAAAGCTGAAATTGGTGAAAAGGTCACACAATAGCCATGATCCTCCTGTATAATTCAAGCATAAAAATACAAGAAACATACAAGACTTGATATCTCAGCAGATACACCTTAATATTCAGTGGCTTTTTAAAATCTTCTTTCCTCTAAAATGGCCCATTGTCACTCCCTTGTACAGCATAGTTCCATTTTCTTACACTGTGCCTGCATTTGAGTACCAGAAGAAGCCAGTATTTCATTTCATTGTTACCTGATTCCTGTGAGTAGCTTACACTGTAAATTGCAAGTTGTTGAATAAATGTCACCTAAAATTTAATGTCCACATTGAGGATCACTTTCAACCTTCATAGATGCTGCTGTATGTTTGTGTGAAAGGTCATTTTATGGTGTATAGTAAAAGGGACAAGCTGACTGTGTGGCAGATAAACACCATGCAAATAACAAATCTGTTATGTTTTATGTAACTTCTACAATTGTTGGCCACTTTGAAGGATGTTGAAACAGTATTTTAAAATGGTATTACAAATCCTAAAAATGTCATTCTGTCAAGTGTCTCCAGCAGCAGAGCGGCTACGTTACATCCTGAGTGAAGATGATGACATGCCCACTCCGACGCTCTTCACTGAGATGGACACTTTACAGCGAGAAGGAGACGAGCTGGAGTGGAAGGAGTCCGCCAGGTAGACTCAAACACATGCACAATTCAGGCATAGTCATGTTTTCTCCACTCAGAACTCCAACTGCTCTGGAACTATGTTGCTTTACTTTAGTTTCAAGAATGAAATCTTGAAAGGATCCACTTGACAAATGATAAAGACTGCTCATATAATCATACAGTCCAGTATCTACTGTTCAGATTATAATGTGACTCAACACAGCCTTAAAGGATTTTTTGGAGTTGGAGTTTGGGATTTTCATTTCCTCAAGCATAATAGACATTTTTGTTTATCAAATGGTCAGAAATACCACAAAAATGCATAGATTTCTGTCAAATGATGTAATGATTCATTGCCTTTACTGTAAGTGAATGGATCATACTTGCTGTTGCACCTAGTCACCCTGCAAAGGCCCATTCTGTACCAGAATGCATTGTAGTAAGGATGATTCATAGACATTTTCATGGGCAACATTGTGACTTGAACACAGCTGCTTAACATTTCCCAATATTGTGTTGGTTAAGTGGGAAAAATTAGTCTCTGGGGCAAATAAATGCATTGGGGCCATCAATGTTTGTTGGAGTCCAAATGTCTGCTGTGAAAAAGGTCAATTCCATAAAATGAGACACAATTTCCCAGCTGCACAGCTAATATCTCTCATCCCAAATGTATTCAGAAAGGTCCAGTTTTTGAACTGAAAACATGACATCTCCGCTGAATGCATGCTGTTTCATCCTAACAGTATTCGGAGATGTCATGTTTTCAGTTCAAAAACTGGAGGTTAAAACCAAGTACAACTGAAAAAAACACTTTGTTCAATTAGATTCAATTGTTCAATTGACAAACTGTCAGTCTGAAATCAGGCTCAAGACAATTCACCTTCAGATCATGAAGCAATTTGTGAAATGCTCTTGTCAAACCCTAAATTGCTAGAGCGGATCGAACTGAGTTCAAAATGGAAGGGTGGCAAAAAAAAAAACAAAAAACAACACAACACGACACAAGCACCCTGCCAGGTGTTATTGGTTTCACTGACATCTCCTGAGCAGCGTGCACCACCAACAGGGTTGAAAAGGTCAAACAAATGTCATCTGTTGGGTATTCCTCACCTGTTCTTCCTCTGTGTGTTTTTCTGCCTTCAGGTGGGTGAAGTTCGAGGAGAAGGTGGAGGAGGGAGGAGAGAGGTGGAGTAAACCCCACGTGTCCACGCTGTCCCTGCATAGTCTGTTCGAGCTCAGAACGTGTCTCCAGACGGGGACGGTTCTGCTGGATCTGGAAGGCTACTCACTGCCACAAATAGTTGGTGAGATGCTCAGAACTTTTCTGGACACTACACTTCATTTTAGTCTGTGTATTCTACAATTCTACAATTTCACTGATGTGAGAGTAGATACAACACAAGCAAGGATCTAGTCAGGAGAAAACAACCTGGATAAGATCCATTAAACAAGTTCAAGTGTGAACTGTGTCTGTGTATAATGACAATAAAGCTTTCTTATCTTATCTTATCTTATCTTATCTTATCTTATCTTATCTTATCTTATCTTATCTTATCTTATCTTATCTTATCCTATCTTATCTTATCTTATCTTATCTTATATCCTTACAGTGTGAGTCAACCAATCAGCATTCAGGTGTCACTGGTAAAGCATTTTATATGTAGCTACTGATACTATGTCAGCTTGTAAAGTACATTCACTATTATCTTGTGGCAAGCAATGTTTTAACATTTAAAGGCTGAGATTGTCTGTCCAGCATTTGACAAGTCAAAATGACAGATCCATTTTATTTAGTTTGGACCAGTCAAAGCAATAGTTGCAGATGCCTCAAACGTCATTATGACTAGTCCAGACTGTTGTGCATGACGCTGCTCATACAAGGCTTCTCAGTGGACACTGGTCCAGTAAAAGTATTTGAACAGTGTTGGTAGAAACAGTGACGGATAACAAATACAATAATAAGGATGCAGTTAAACAAAAAGAGCTTATCAGCAAGGAGTTTGTGGAGAGCAAGGGTTTTGCTCATTAGAGCCTTGTGGTTGAAATTTATTAGAGGACTGCTCTGACATGAAAAACAGCTTGTCATTGGTGGTTGCAGCACTGTAGTTGAAAGACAAGCCACCGCTGTCTCTTTCTCCTGCCTGCTATAGCTTCTGAAGTGACTACAGGTCTCTGCAAGGTCATTTTGCACAGACTAAACTCTAATTTCAGATATCCGAAATTATGTATTGACAAGGCAGAACTCCATTTTGCGGTATATACAATGTTCTTCTGCCCAGTTCAAACCTTAGTCAAGCAAGATCTCTGAAAAACACAATGCAGATATCATGAACTGACGGGAATTAAAGATATCTTGAACTAGAATTAGGATATGAAATATGATATACAATTAAAGTATAGATATAACACCGGAGTTACAACTGTTTATCTGAAAATATTCACCGTTCACACTGTAGTTATCTGTAATGGCAAATGTAATACACAGGAATGGTATAAGTGACGTCATTTGTCCTGAAAGAACGAAGATGCGAATATCTGAAATGTTCTTCTTTACATAGAAGAATGAAATCACGGATATCTGATCTATATATCTAGCTAAATGTTGAAGTTACACATGGGCTGTATCCAAAATCACCCACTCGTTTCCTGCTCCGTAATCATCAGTTAACCTTTTAACACCATTAGCTAACACAATGTAGCATTAGAACACAGGAGTGATGGTTGCTGGAAATGTCCCTCTGTACCCCTATGTAGATATTCCATTAAAAATCATTTTTTTTCCAGCTAGAATAGTCATTTACCACATTAATAATGTCTAGACTGGATTTATCATTCATTTAATGTTATCTTCATAAAAAAAATTCTTTTCTTTCAAAAATGAGGACATTTCTAAGTGACCCCAAACTTTTGAGTGGTAGAGTGTAGATGAGATGTATTCTATAGATAATACATCTTAGCACTGTAAAATACGTCTTAATCTGTAAAATAGCATCAGAATTCTATGCCACCGGTCCTTAGTTGGCTCTCTGTCCATTTTCCCGCATGTCTTCCTTTCTAGTTTGACAATGCATGGTTCATATTTCTTGGTTAGTGACTATGGCTGTACACTACATTTCACAGTGCATTGTGGGATACTTTGAGTGCAATATAGGGTGTAACAGTTACAACTTAACTTCCAAACAACACTACAAAATGGCGAACCTACTGTGTAGGGTGTAGTAACTGATTTTGGACACAGCCAAGGAGTCTGCTGTTTTCTAGGTTGTCCTAAAGCCAAATTATTGGTACTTGATATTCAGTGTGAACCTGCCAGACTGGAAGTGACACCAGCAAATTTCACATCATTTTCGCTGAGCTGTGACAAACCTGTGGCTCCTAAAGTGAATTAGTTTGATTTGACCTGAGTTCACTGACTGACAGATAATTATTTACTAGCTGCAGCTGTCTTTGTGTGAGATGCGAGTGCAAACCTGGGAAATGAAAAAACAACTTTGTTAAAAATGTAAGTGTTGTCAAAACTTCACGTTAAAGAAGTTCTTATTTCTCATGAAATTTAAGAGGCTAGCATGAACATAACTAGCTAGCTAGTTAGCTCCCCAGCTAAGCTATATTGAATAAGGCATTGTAGCTACTGTGCCACAGTAAATTAACCTACATTTTTAAACTACTGTATCATTTTACTACTTTGTGAATGCATCTATACATAACAACCTTTTTCAAGGTCCCTTATTGCTGCATATTGACATTTATCACTTTCCCCATACTACTCACACTAAAGTCGAGCTGCATATGCATTAGAAAAGAGGGGTCAATAAATCAGACAACGGTCAGTGGTAAAGAAAAAATCCAATAATACAATTACAGTGCTTTCCAGTTTGCAGGAAAAATAAGCAATTGCTGGTAACTGAAGCTCCATAAGTTATACTGCAGTTTTTATAATGACGTAATAAAGAGAGGGATAAACATATACAGTGGGAATCGAAAGTTTGGGCACCCCAGGTAAAAACTTGTATTAATGTGCATAAAGAAGCCAAGGAAAGATGGAAAAATCTCCAAAAGGCATCAAATTATAGATGAGACATTCTTATAACATGTCAAAAAAAGTTAGATTTTATTTCCATCATTTACACTTTCAAAATAACAGAAAACACAATAATGGCGTCTGCAAAAGTTTGGGCACCCTGCAGAGTTAATACCTTGTACTGCCCCCTTTGGCAAGTATCACAGCTTGTAAACGCTTTTTGTAGCCAGCTAAGAGTCTTTCAATTCTTGTTTGAGGTATCTTCGCCCATTCTTCCTTACAAAAGTCTTCTAGTTCTTTGAGATTTCTGGGCTGTCTGTCACGCACTGCTCTTTTAAGGTCTATCCATAGATTTTCGATGATGTTGAGGTCAGGAGATTGTGAAGGCCATGGCAAAACCTTCAGTTTACGCCTCTTGATGTAATCCACCGTGGATTTTGAAGTGTGTTTAGGATCATTATCCATTTGTAGAACCTCTCTTTAACTTCAGCTTTTTCACAGATGGCATCAAGTTAGCGTCCAAAATTTTCTGAAATTTTATTGAATCCATTTTTCCTTCTACTCGTGAAATGTTCCCTGTGCCACTGGCTGCAATACAACCCCAAAGCATGATTGATCCACCCCCATGCCTAACAGTTGGACAGAGGTTCTTTTCATTAAATTCTGTGCCCTTTCTTCTCCAAACGTACCTTTGCTCATTGCGGCCAAAAAGTTCTATTTTAACCTCATCGGTCCACAGAACTTGTTTCCAAAGTGCATCAGGCTTGTCTATATGTTCATTTGCAAACTTCAAACGCTGATTTTTGTGGTGAGGATGCAGAAGAGGTTTTCTTCTGATGACTCTTCCATGAAGACCATATTTGTACAAGCATCTTTTTATAGTGGAATAGTGTACCACAACTCCAGTGTCTGCCAGATCTTTCTGGAGGGATCGTGCAGTCAAACGTGGGTTTTGACTTGCTTTTCTCACAATCCTCCGAGCTGTTCTGTCTGATATTTTTCTTGGTCTTCCAGATCTTGCTTTAACTTCCACTGTTCCTGATGACTGCCATTTCTTAATTACATTCCGAACAGAGGATATTGGCATCTGAAAATGCTTTGCTATCTTCTTATAGCCTTCTCCTGCTTTGTGAGTGTCAACTATTTTCAGTTTCAGTGTTCTAGACAACTGCTTAGAAGAACCCATGGTGCTGATTGTTGGGGTAAGGTCAGATGAATCTGGGCATTTAAAACCTTTGAGATTGACATCACCTGGTCTTTCCAGACGATGATTGTGAACAATCCATGACACTGTCAGGTCTCAGCTTTCCAAAGGAGGCAGTGCATGCTATAAACTCTGCAGGGTGCCCAAACTTTTGCACGCCATGATTGTGTTTTCCGTTATTTTGAAAGTGTAAATGATGGAAATAAAATCTAACTTTTTTTGACATGTTATAAGAATGTCTCATCTGTAATTTGATGCCTTTTGGAGATGTTTCCATCTTTCCTTGGCTTCTTTATGCACATTAATACAAATTTATACCTGGGGTGCCCAAACTTTCAATCCCCACTGTATACAAATCTAGCAAGTAATATAAGAATAAAAATAAAAAAGAGAGAAATAAGACAAAAAAAACACAGGTTAGTAAAATATTAGTGCAAATATGTCATACATAGTGCAAATACGAATGAAAAGTAGGTGCAATATGGCAATGAGGTAGATACAAGAATATATTACGGTAGATATAAATTGCAGAGTGCAAAATGGCAGAGTTCACAGAGGTCCATGTTAAAGTCCGTGTGTGGTGGTGGTGGTGGTTGGGGGGGTTATGGTTCATGAGTTGAGGAGTTGGACTGCCCTGGGTACAAAGGTAGCCCTTCTCCTCTGTGTCCTGCATGCACGGCAGCTAACCGTGACCAGAAGGAAGCCACTCAAATGCAGAGAAGAGAACATGTGAGGGGTCACGAATGATCCGGTTTGCCAGTCTACATCTTAAATGTAGACAGACAGAGTTCTGCAGACAGAGTTCTGAGAGGCAGTCCTATGATTTTTGAGCAGACAGTGATAGTCCTCTACAGGTGGTTTCTGTTCTGGAGGCTGGTGTAGTAGAACCAGCAGGTGATGGAGAAGGTGATGGTGCTCTCTATGAAGGAGTAATAGAATGTCTGGAGAATGTTCTTATTTACTCCAAAAGAGTTGAGCTTCCTTAGGAGATACTGCCTCTGGTGACATTTTCTGATAATCTCCTCTGTGTTAGAGGAGAATTTCAGCTGGCTGTCAAAGATGGTACTCAGATATTTGTACTCCTCCACAAGCTCAACAGGCATCCCATGGATGGTGGTGATGACAGCTGTAGCCAGTGCCATCTGCTTGTTGGAAAAGGTTACCACCATCTCCTTGGTTTTTTTTTTAACATTCAGCTCCAGACAAGAGTCATCACACCAGTCCACAAACTCCTGGAGGACTGAGCTGTGGGACTGAGAAGGTCCTGACAGCAGAGACAGGAGGACTGTGTCGTCTGCATATTTGACCAGATGAGAATTGGGCTGTGTGGATCTGCAGTCATCCGTGTAGAGGATGACGAGTAGTGGAGAGAGGACACAGCCCTGAGGAGAACCAAAAGAGGAGAACTAAAAGTTCAGTTTCATTTGTAGCCCCTGGGAAGAGACTACTAAAGATGCACAAATTCTAAAGGTAAAAGATTATTAGCTGTAGTAAATCAAAATCTTAAGCTGACAATAAGACAACATATGGAAAACTAAGAGGCACAACCAAAGAAAAGCAACATCCTCAAGATGAACAACAGAAAAAATAAATTCTAGTTCCTAACTAGAGAGCACATCAACAACCCCAACACTATTACAAACAGTACAAGTATTTCCAACCAGACAACCAGCACCACTGGTGGCCACATTCAGTGTCTCTTAGTTCAGTGTCTGCAGACCTGAGTATCCTTCAGCCATGTGTTCAAATTAAATTTAATATATTTAGAGTTACTGCACCAAGGATCTTCAGTGATAAAGAAATCCACATCCCAAGAGCTTTACCTGAAGATCAGTTTTACCCAAATGTTCTAGACCACAAAGCCCCCCCTTTGTAGAAAATCGTGTTTTTTTGTTAGTTGTTTTAGTTCTTTTTTAGTTTACTTGTTAACCTGTTCTTATTGTGTTTTTTTATATGCTGGAAGATTTATCACAAACACAATAAACAGTCAATAGTATGGCTGAGCATTTCCTCCTTGAAACTGCAGTGTACCAAGGACAGTTTCAAAAACAGGGTCTGAGACCTCTGGGGTTTCACATGCAACATTTCTAAGGAACCAATGCTGACACCATGCAGGGTGGAGCTTTCTGTATCATTATTCTTCTTCAGAATCATATTCCATGTTTGGCTGAATTACTCTAACTCTAAGGTTACAAGGACAACTCCCTCGGGAGGATAGTAAAAGTAGCTTCTAAAATAGCTGGGGTGTGTTTTAACAGTCTTACACACAAGTTAAAAGAAAAGCAGAGTCTAATCTTATGGATGCTACTCAGCCTCTTAACCAGGAGTATAAGTTGCTCCCCTCTGGCCATCGTCTGGCAGTACTCCAGGCCACAAAAAACAGGTACAAGTTCTCCTTCATGCTTACCTCCATCCAAGTTATAAATGCTGAGAAGAGGAGGTAATAAACTGTGGTTTTTTGCTGCAGTACTTCATCATGTACTGCGATGCACTTTATCCTGTTTTTACTTGACTTTATTCTGTCTTGCTGCTGCCGACTGTTGGCACTGAATTATATTTGACTACATGAATGACCAAGATTGGTGCTAGTTTTCCATGTCAATTTTATGTTTCGTGTGATATTATCGAGGTCATTTTAAAGCAAGAAGTGTTATTTCAGGGGAAAAAAAACTTCTAAATACAGTGCCGTGAAAAAGTATTTGCCCCCTTAGCTATCAATCTACCAAATGATGAAATTCATTTGACAATTGGGTTCAATTTCAGTTGAGTTCATCTACACTCATATATGGCTACTGCCAGGCTCATTGACTCTAACCATTACTAAATAGAACCAGTCTGGAAGCGTCGTGGCCAGTCAGCTTTCTCTTCAGGGGATAACGCACGGATCATGCCACCGAAGGTCCGATTGAATTGCTCCACACTCCCATTTCCCATTGGATGGTAGGGGGTTGTGTGTGATTTTCTGACACCTGAGCCCCAAAGGAGCTCACTTATCAGCTGACTCTCGAACTTAATGCCTTGATCACTATGAATCCTTTCCGGAAATCCAACTACACAGAAATACCAGTCCCAGAGAACCCTCGCCACCTGCTTAGCTGTCTGGTCTTTACATGGAAACGCTTGAGCCATTCTTGTGAAATGGTCTGTTATCACCAAGACATCAACAGACCTTTTTGTGGAGTCTTCAGCAGACCAAAAGTCAATACACACCAGTTCTAACGGTCTAGCTGATATTATGGACTCCAAGGGAGCCCTTCCCAAAGGCTTGATGGTCTTGCTGACGATGCATCACTGACAATGCCAAACATAGTCTCTCACATCCCTGTCAAGGTGTAGCCAGAAAAACCTCTGTCTTGCCAAGCTGAGGCTCCTGAACTGAGCTTGATGTCCTGCTCCATCGTGCACACCATGCAGAACCCCAGTCTTCAGTGAATCAGGGACAACATATTGGAAGCACTTTGCTTTAGTTTTCTGGTCCCTTGAAGTTCTGTAGAGCACACCGTTGCACACAGTTAGCCTGTCCCAATGTTTCAAATACTTTGTCACAGAGACAGACTCCTTAAACCTTTCTCTCCTGGAGGGCCTCCGACGTCTCTCAACATAGTGCAAAACACAAGAAAGAGTTCTGCCCTCCGCCTGCTTGTCATGGAGGTCCTTTTCAGTGTAGGCAGGCAAGGTGTCCTGTCCGGGTGGACTCAATTGAGGTAGATGCTGCAACACTTCAATAGCATGGGCTCTCGGACCAGCATCCCACTCAATGTGTGACAGTAATACAGCAGACACATCTTCCCTTGCAACAGACTGAGTGTGCATTCGTAGTGAGCTGCATGCCTGCACATTGACACTCACTGAAGAGGGTTTCTTGTGACCACTAGATGACCAGAAGGCATTTTGGACAGATGAGTTTGATATGTCTCTGACCTCAGTGAGAAGACCTGCATAGGGTTCAGCAAGCAGCCTGTGGCCAACACTCTCCTTAACAAATGGCACAGGGTCAGGGCATCAGCTACAGTATTTTGCTGACCAGGGACATACTTGATATCAAAATCGCAACTCGCCAACCTGGCTACCCAGTATTGCCCACAACAGTGTAGTTTTGGTTTAGTCAGGATATGAGTCAATGGGTCGTTATCAGTCCAGACTGTGAATTTGTGGCCTTTCAACCAGTGACTGAACTTGTCATAAATGGACCATTTCAAGGCCAGAAACTCTAACCGGTGAGCTGGGTAATTCTTTTGGGACTGACACAGAGACTTGCTGGCAAAGGCAAAAGGTCTGGCTTGAGTCTCACCCTCTTGAACCTGAGAGAGAACAGCACCTATGCCATCCAGGGATGCATCAGTTGACAACATGAAGGGAAGGGTGAAATTCGGATGAGCTAGGACGATGCTGTGAATCAGTGAAGACTTAGGTGTTCAAAAGCCTGTCCCTGCTCCAGTGTCCAGTCAGAGGCATGCAATTTCCTGCCTGGCAGTTTATTCTTATGGTGTTTGCCCTTCCTTCTTTCACCCTTCAGCAGATCAAAGAGTGGTTTAGCGATCGCAGAACACCTGGGCATGAAATGCTGATAGTAATTTACCATCCCCAAAAAGGAAGAAACACTTTTGGGGGCCAGCTTCAAGTTATGGCCACGCAGTCTCCCAAACACCATCTCCAGATGCTGCAAAGCAGTCTCCTCATCAGGTGCAAACACCAACAGATCATCCAAATAGCACAGCAGTCTCAGATAGTTCTGGTTTATGCTGGTCATCATGTGCATGAAGCTCCCGGGACTGTTGCAGAGACTTTGCGGCAGACGGTTGTACTCATACAGGCCCATGGGAGTGGTGAAGGCCGAGTACTTCCTGTCATCCTCATGGAGGGGCATATTGTAGAACCCGGACGTCAAATCCATTGTACTGAACAGACAGTTCCCCCCCAGTGCTGCCAAACAGTCTGCCTGGTGAGGAAGTGGATGGGCATCCTTCAGGGTTCTCTTGTTCAACCAGCAAAAGTCTGTACAGATATGGAGATCTCCATTTTTTTTCCACAATAGCACCAAAGGTGATACATATTCACTCGTCGATTTTCTGATGCTCTCCCTTTCCTCCATTTCACTCAGCACTTGGCGCAGCTTCTGGTACTGGCTGGGGGGCAGTTGCCTGTACGGGAGCCTGAATGATCTGTTGTCTGACAGGTGCATGCAGTGTAAAAATCCCTTCGCCTCTCCACAGTCAAGATGATGCCATGAAAAGACATCCTCATACTCCAAAACAAGGTTAGCCATTCTCCTCCTGCAGACCTCAGACACCTCACAAGACTCACTATCGACACCACTTAGCCCGACTGACCTGAGCTTGTCGATGGCTGAACTGCCGTCTGCAGCAGGTGACATGGCTGATTGAGTGCAGTTCACAAGGGGAACCTCTGAGTGCTCTGCACCATCTCTGTCCTCAAGTGCTACGGAGTATACATCAGCCAGATTTGCATTGCGCCTCAATAATACAGGCTTATGTGACGTATTGATGAGTTTTAGTGGGACCAATCTATCTCCCCACAATGTAGTCATGATCTTTGCAACCAAAACACCTCTGGGAGCTGAGCGGGATGACATGGGTTCTGTCATGATTGTGCTACCTGGAGAAACAGCAACATTTTTGGGCAGTTTCCCCCACATGAGATATCCGCGCCCAGGTTCGAGGTAGGCAACAGAGTTACACCGTACAGTACCAACCTTGTCGGGAACATCTTCGCCTTTCCATGGGTTCAGACCAGACAGCATGGACAGAAAATGTTCAGTTTCTGGGTCCCCAGATGGGCAGGGGCTGGACACTGTCTTCCAGTAGGACTCACATAGCTTGGACTGATGCAGGATGCATTGTATGAAATTGGTTCCCAGTATCGTAACAACAAGCGTGGGAACTAACATTTTGCAGCAGTATACTTCCATCTCCACATCATAAGTACATTTAGGCTTAATACGAAGCTGGCCACATCCAACAAGAATCACATTCAGATCAATCAGTTTTTGGTGTGTTATCACTCCAGCCTCTGTCAGTCTCATTTCGGCTGTCTCACTGATGCTGCAGGCCATTGAACCACTGTCTAACACCCCACCCACTTTCACTGTCCCACCCATGTCCACAGATGTGTAGAAGAGGGCGTCACTGCTATCGACTCTGTGAACACTCACTACATGAGTCTGATGTGTAAACATTCTCAGCATCTGACATGTGATCAGTTTGGGAGTTTGTGGTATGACCTGTACTGCCTCCCTCCAAATACAGGTTGGCTAGTTTCCCCCTGACTGGGGCTAGGAAGATTTATTTGCAGGGCAATTCAGTCTGGTGTAGACAGGTGCAATGGAGGCAAAACACTGTCTCTCAGACATGCAGTGTGAAGTACACACGTGGACAAAATAGTTGGTACCCCTCAGTTAATGAAAGAAAAACCCACAATGGTCACAGAAATAATTTGAATCTGACAAAAGTAATAATAAATTAAAAAAAAATTAGCCATTGAAAATCAGACATTGCTTTTGAACCGTGGTTCAACAGAATTATTTTAAAAAATAAACTCATGAAACAGGCCTGAACAAAAATGATGGTACCCCTAGAAAAGACTGAAAATAATGTGACCATAGGGACATGTTCAATCAAGGTGTGTACTCTAATTAGCATCACAGGTGTCTACAAACTTGTAATCAGTCAGTCGGCCTATTTATAGGGTTACAAGTAGTCACTGTGCTGTTTGGTGACATGGTATAAACCACACTAAACATGGACCAGAGGAAGCGAAGGAGAGAATTGTCTCAGGAGAGTAGAAAGAAAATGATAGACAAGCATGTTAAAGGTAAAGGCTATAAGACCATCTCCAAGCAGCTTGATGTTCCTGTGACTACAGTTGCACATATTATTCAGAAATTTAAGATCCATGGGACTGTAGCCAACCTCCCTGGACGTGGCCGCAGGAGGAAAATTGATGACAAATGGAAGAGACGGATAGTACGAATGGTAACAAAAGAGCCCAGAACAACCTGTAAAGACATTAAAGGTGAACTCCAAGGTCAAGGTACATCAATGTCAGATCGCACCATCCGTCGTTGTTTGAGCCAAAGTGGACTTCATGGGAGATGACCAGGGTGTCTTGAATCTGTGCAGGTACAATGAAATCTCATGACTATCAAGGTATTCTAGAGAGAAATGTGCTGCCCAGTGTCATAAAGCTTGGTCTCAGTCGCAGGTCATGGGTCTTGCAACAGGATAATGACCCAAAACACACACAGCTAAAAACAGCCAAGAATGGCTAAGAGGAAAACATTGGACTATTCTGAAGTGGCCTTCTATGAGCCCTGATCTAAATCGTATTGTACATCTGTGGAAGGAGCTGAAACATGCCATCCGGAAAAGGCACCCTTCAAACCTGAGACAACTGGAGCAGTCTGTTCATGAGGAGTGGACCAGAATACCTGCTGAGAGGTGCAGAAGTCTCATTGACAGTTACAGAATTGGTTTGATTGCAGTGATTGCCTGAAAAGGTTGTGCAACAAAATATTAAGTTAAGGGTACCATCATTTTTGTCCAGGCCTGTTTTATGAGTTTATTTTTCTAAATAATTCTGTTGAACCAAGGTTCGAAAGCAATGTCTGATTTTCATTGGTTATTTTCATAGAATTTTTATTTATTATTATTTTTTTCAGATTCAAATTATTTCTGTGACCGTTGTGGGGTTTTCTTTCATTAACTGAGGGGTATCAACAATTTTGTCCTTGTGTGTAGTAGTGTGGCTTGAGTCATTGCAGACTTTACAACCTGCCTCTCTGGTATGTCGTTCACGAGGAGCACGCTGGAACCTCCCACCCCGACTTGGATGAGAAGTGTTATGCTGCTGCATTTTCTCCATCATCTCCTGTCAAGATGATGTCGACCATACGAGCGAGAAGCCTTGCCTCTGACTGTTAGAGATTTTGTGCCACAACTGGTACAGAGGCTCGGCTTTGAGCATGCTGGGGACCACCCTGAAATGACACAGATGGTGGAGCAGGGCATGGTGGGTGATGCACATGATGTTGAGCTTGGAGAGAGGAGGGTGAGAGTAATAGACTTGGAGTGTGACACTGCTCATGTGCTGCCAGGCTGGACGACGTTGGGCTGGGCTGCTCAGAGGTGATGGTGGTGACTTGGCTCTTCAGTTGCAGAGCACCTGTGGTTCTGCCAGTTGCCATCAACTCACTCTGATAATCATCAATCCTCAGCTGAACATCACGTGAAGTCCATTCGTGAATCGGCTTACACTTTAAGGTACAAGGATAATTCTGGGGCAGGGCAGTGCTTCACAAACATGAGAGCCACTTCATCATTCATGTTCTCTGTCTGTTTCCCTCGTCTATGCAGGCCCTCAAGAGCTAGGTCTGGTGCCTTATTCAGTCTTATCCAGTAGTCAACAGGGTTTTCTCCGTGTTTGGGCAGAGTAGCATAAAAATCAACAAGAGGGAGACATGAGGGAGCTTCACTGAAGTAGTGAAGAAGAATATCATATTTCAGTTCAGGTTTCTTTGTAACATCAAGTGTAGGATCACTACACAAGGCAATCTTAACAACATCTCTGGCCTTGCCCATTTCACCTCATGATCTCTTCTGCTTTTTCACATGAAGGTATGTCTTGTTTTCTAAGGTGAGTTTTAGTCATGTCAATCCAGTCCTGGACTATATATTCGTCAGTGTTGTCACCTCTGGAGTACCTTATCAGGTTTAACATGGACTGTCACGTGTGGGACATCATGTCTGATCATGTCACATTGTGAGTTCTGGCTGGCAGAGGTAGTCTGGTTGTCACTATTCATGTTAACACCAGCTGACATTAGCTTAGAAACAATGGACTCACCTATTTCAGCACCTAACTGCCCTACCATGTCTGTAAAGTGATGAATAGCATCAACATCCCTGCGGAGTGTGGAAGTAAGAGGACTCTCCCTCATTAACTCACCAACAGGAGTACAACCTGGGCTCTGACCCAACCCTGTATCTGCACAACCATCAGGTGTGAGCTTTGAATGTCCTACAGCCCTACTGTCAGCAAGATCACTAAACCAAACACCCCTGATTGGTTATTCAAGCAGCTGCTTGAATAACCAATCAAATGTACTTGCATTGTGTGCTAAATTAGAAAAAAAAATGAAGTAGAAAAACAAGTTAAATGGGAGCACAATAGTCACATATATCAATAAACAAAAGTTGTTAGCTCACTGAGGGCTAAACCTGAGCCTAAACCGTAGTCTCTCATAAACATGACCACTCAAGGATCTAGAAATGTAGATCAGGAAGGCTGCGCAGCATCCACGGCGACAAGTATTAAGCTGATCTGCAGATCCTAAGGGTCACGGCACCAGTGTAACAGACGTATAGATGTGCGGTCAGGATGTCAAACAAGACAGCCCAATTGAATTTTTCCTCAGCCTTTACTCTGCAGAAGCAATGAACACATGTAAATTGTCTTCTTCTGCTGAATTTTCTCTCTGGACTCTGCTCCCACAGTAAGTAAACTATTACTGTGTAGGGTATATGGGAGAATCTACGGAAGCCCAGGAGGAGCTACAGAAGCCCAGCAGGCACAAACATAGCAGAGAGCAAAAAGGCAATCTCTAAAATCAATAAAATGATGGCGAATAAGAACTGAGAATTGAGATTGAGATAAAATTCAAAAATACTCAACATAAGAACATAACATCAAACATAAATTGAAAATAATTAATAAAATACATTTTTAACTTCATTACAATATGTTGTTTTTAAGTAAGTGACGGGCTAATCCTTGGTTATTTACAGTTCCTGGACAATGCCTCTACTGTGGTGGCTTCTGCAGCAAATCAAAATAATGATGATGCACTGTCACTCTTTTCATACATATGAGTGGTACAAACACGATCTAGTGCTTTTCAGCAGCATTAGCCACTCTCAACACCTTCAGTGCTACTTGAACTTATAAGTTTTGCCTTTAACATTGTTCTTTGACAACTGTCATGTCTAAAGTACCAACAAACTAGAGTATTACAATAAAGGAATGCTTCTGACAAGGAATACCAGATTCACATTGCAAAATTCCTCATCTGTTTTTCCAGATGACATCATTGAGAGACAGATAGAGGAAGGCATGACATCTCCTGACCTGCGAGAGAAGATCAGCTTTGTCCTGTTGAGAAGACATCGACACCAGACCAAGAAGCCAATCCACCGCTCGTTAGCTGACATCGGCAAGTCCAGCTCCTCTACCAGTGAGTATCCCTGCCTGTGCTGTGTACGGTCATCTAGATCTAGATGGACCAGGACCAGTGTTCCCTCTAGGATGATAGATAAATGACCGATAGATTTCACAAAATAATAACTGTCATGTCAGTTATCAGACACTGCTTTGTTTCTTTCCTTTGTTCTAAATTAGTTCCATGTTTAAATTACTACACACATTGGTGCACAGCATGCATTATATGCCATCACATCAAATATCACTGTGCGTCCCTGAGATGTAGCCATTTCTTTTCTTCGTCAATGATTGGTCTGCTCTGTTCCAACATATATTTTGATGTCTGAGAAATTTACTATGCATATATTTAACTCTTGGTAAATGAATGAACGGTCTCCTGCAGTCAACGAGGCTCATATCCTCCACAGGGGATGTATTAATGTTTGATGAGTTAATTACCACTGTAACATTTCCACATCTCATCAGGGCAGGGCACATACTGCTCAATAAATCATAAAGCATCACCTCCAACCACTCTGTTGCTGTTTGTATTTGTTTCTGCTTCAATTTCCTTGCCAGATCGGAATGCAGGGACCCGAGGTGGACCGGGGTCAGGGCCGGGGCCAGGACCAGGGCCAGGGCCAGGGTCAGGGTCAGGGTCAGGGCCAGGTATGGGGCCGGTGACCAACTTTAACCGATCCACAGAGGACCTCAGAATGAAACAGCAGCCAACAAACTATGGCCGTCTGCGTGAGTTATAGGTTTAGATTCATGCGGAACCGTGTTTGTTTTGTTTTGTTTTCTAGGCAGTTCATGATTTTTGTGGTCACATATTCAATATGAAAATCATGAAGATGGATTTGACAAGCTGCCAGAAACCAGCCACTCTCTTGTCAGAGTTAGATGGCATTTACATCTATATTTATTTGCTCAAAATCCAGTATCAGGCAGATTGATTTGTTAAAGCCATCTGTCATTAGAATGCTGAACACTGAATCCAGCACATAAAAGAGGTTTTTCTTACTGCTCACAGCTTGTAAGAATTATGGCTGCTGAAGTCTTCAGAATTTAAATACTGGTAGAAGGTAAAATTCATGAAAACGCTCTCACTTAAGCAAGATTTCAATCTCGACAAATTAGCATGACAGAACCATTATCTTTTTCTCTCGGTTCTCCTATCTTCAACCAGCATCTTAAAACCAACCATACGATTTGGGCAGCAAGAAGATAAAGTTTACCATTTTCGCTTTTGTCCTTGATTTTTCCTTCTGAAAGCATTACTCCCTAACTACTAAGTCGACTCATGTATTACACTCAGTGTGGTCAAAATTAAAAGGGGGACAAAAAAGGACTTTACGTTTTGTATTTTTTGCTTTACCACACTCACAGTGTCATTGTACTTGTATCTCTTCAAATCATATCTTTATTTGAAATGGTAAATATTATCTTATTTTATTGTTACATTACACTCTGACCACATTTTTAGGTACATAACTCAATACAACAGCTTTACTACAATGTCTAAAACATGAGCTCAGGTTGTTGTTTACACTGCTAGAAATACATACACTGGAGGGTTTATTATTAAGGTCACATGTTTTAATGGACACATACTTTCATAATAATATACATAAAATACAGGCAAAATGATGGAAACACCTCTATGTATAATATAGCTCAGTACAACAGCATCACTAACTATGACCTCAATGTTAAAGTCTGATTCAAAGGATTTTCTAATTTTCAAAAGCCTGACCAATGCAGCCATCATAAAAGTACATGTAAATTTTATTACATTACATTTTGCAGATAAGCCAAATAAAGTGGCCACAGAATGTAGATGACAATGTTAGAGCTTAAATGATGTAAAGTATGTAGATGTAAGGTGTTATAACTGCTTTACTTTCCAGGTCACGCTCAGAGCAGGAGTATGAATGATATTGCAGATACTCCCAGCACAGACCAGGTGAGTTATTTCTGTGACTTAACAGACTAGCCATTCATTCTTTACATCAAGTGTTTTACAGCTTTTCATGTTTTATACAAAAATATGCTTTATAGTTGTATTGCTTTCGGTTTATCCTGTCAAGTGCCTATGATGATCTAATTACTTTTTATGTATTTTACAAACGGCACATTTTCTATTTACATGCATGATGGCCATCTCTGGAGTGTATATTCATGTTCCACTTTATTGCTTTCCATTATTGGAGAGATGACCTATCTCATGTCTCAGTAAGGTGTTGGGCTGTGTTGAATTGACGATTCTGTGGTTTTGTGAGAGCCTCTGTCACAAGTGTCATCAATCTTTCATTGCGGTTGCTGGAGAAGGTGACAGCAAGTGTTAGAGGAAATGTGCAAACACATAACTCACTCATTAGTGAAACCTATGCCATAATATGGTTTAAACCCGGCGATACATGCTTGGCCCACTGCAAGGGCGTGTTGTTATTGCTCGGATTAGGTTACTGGGGTTTGAAATAGACAGGTCAGGATTAAGTGTAATTCACTGGGCACACAGATGTACAAAAATGAATAAATGAGAATTTGTTTGAGAGTCTATGATGTGGACAATGAACTTTATTTATTTGTAACTGTGAGAACGAGTTGTCCAGCTTCTGGAACTCCAGTGATGAGTGGATAGCTGCATGTTCAGACTGTATTTACAGACCTTCAGTAGGTCACATGTGACAAGGGACAAGTGATAGTTTGTTACTGTGTGTATTTGTGCTTGTATCTGTGTCAGTATTGAGCTGGCACTGGGGAAAACATGGATCTCATTGTCCTGTCCACGTGCTTTGTGCTCACATGTAGCCACATATTCAGGCTAGGGGTTATTGACAAGGCTCTCCATTGAGTGTTGTTGTGTTTCTGTTCAATTTCCTGCCACACCTTAACATGCAATTAGACAGGTCAGGTTGGTTTGCCATGATTATTCTTTCAGTCACAGCTGTGTCAGCGGATATCTGTTTTTAGGTTTCATGCTTGGGAAACAGCAGGCTTGTTGCCTTGCAAACATCTGCTGATTTAACAATGCCCTCCCAGACTGATCTTCCAGGTTTAGAGAAGCTGTTAGCAACAGATGATGAGGGATTAAAACTTTAATGATCCCTGTAGGGAGCTCTGGTCAGGGCACATATTGATAGAACAAACACATCCAGGGTTGTCAGTAACAGTCATTTCTTTCGTACAATATCAAATAATGTGGAAAAACTACTCCCAAGAGCCTAAGGTGATATATTTAAAGAACTGACTTTGTTTTACTGCTGCAGCATTTTCACGTTATTATCACGACAGCAACAAATCCTCAAATTTTCCTAAAATGACAGATGATTACCCATTTAGTCTCTGTGCAATTGTTTCAGCTTTAAAAACATGTAAATTATATACATGATTCCAAGTAATAAATATGAGATGAAAGAAAACCACAAAAAGAAAAAAGCAAAAAACATGAAATATGGCAACACCAAAAGGTTTGAATTATCCCATAGGAATGGTACATTCTCTACTCCAGCAACAAGATGAAATTCTCACCATGTCCCTGACTTTATTCCTCCATTTTCTGTAGCTGAAAAACAAATTCATGAAGAAGATCCCTAGAGATGCAGAGGCATCCAATGTCTTAGTCGGTGAAGTAGATTTCCTCAACAAACCTTTTGTAGCTTTTGTCCGACTGGCCCAAGCTACAACACTAGGAGGTCTGACAGAGGTCCCTGTTCCCACCAGGTGAGATGATCTGAAATATCTTACCCCTCTTCACTGTTTCTTTGCAACAGACATCTGCCATCCCAACACATATTTCTAATGTGTTTCTGCTCTGTACAGATTCCTGTTCATTCTCTTGGGACCCCAAGGAAGGGCCAAATCATACAATGAGATTGGCCGAGCCATAGCGACCCTAATGGTGGATGATGTAAGTGTCATTGTGCATTAAAATGCGTCCACAACATCCCCCCCTTATTGATATGCACATGCTAATATTTATGTGATACATGTCATTTCCTGCAAAGGCTATGATTAGCAGTTGAAACTGAAATGTAAATGGTGTGCTGCATGTGCTTAATCCTTTCAGTCCAGTGGGAAATGTGGTGTAGTGTTTTATTTACATCTGGGTGGGATCCACATTGTTAAGCATGGTTTAAGAGCAGGGTTTCTATTGGGATAATTAGCAGCCAATGAGAGTATTATTCTCTCTCTTGAATGCAGCTTAGATGTTGTTTCTAATACCATTAGGCTCTGAACTAAATGTGCTACTTTATTAGCAGACACAAGCAGTAAAGAAATAATAGAATGCTACTGTAAATGGAACTTGTTTAAGTTCAGGCACAAAAATGGCATATTCATCAACCACAGTCAAACAGTGACTGGAAGGTTGTGGTTGGTAATTTAACCTTCATTATAATTCAACTGAAAAGGAATTGCAGTGAATGTTCCACAGCAATAACTGGCCCGGGATACTGTAGGTCAGATTCAAGAGCGGAACATTTTGACAATTTGATGCAATTTGTATTGTTTAAGTCACATTTTTTGTCTTGTTAACATACATCCATCATCTATACATGCTTAATCCTCACTAGGATCGGAATGGGGCTGGAGTCTATCCCAGCTGACTTAGGGTGAAGGCAGGGGACACCTGGACAGGTCACCAGTTTATCACAGTTCTACATTGCACATAGAGACAAACAAGCACTCTCACATTCACACCTACGGACAATTTAGAATCACCAATTACCCTCAGCATGTTTTTGGACTGTGGGAGGAAGCTGGAGTACCCATAGCATTTTTATTTTGAAACTGCAGTGTACTGATTACAGTTCCGCTAATATGGATCTAGACAGCCAGGGTTTCATACCTAACAAACCTAGAGGAAGCAATCCTTTAACTTTAGCTTGCAGGGTGGAACTTTCTGTATTATTGTTCCTCTTCAGAATTGGTTTTCAGTTTCAACATATATGGTCGAATTATTCCAGTATTGCCATTGTGTAGTGTGGAGTAGTTTTACAGTGTTTAAGCAAAGTTGCATGTGAACTGGTGTGCCTAGCTGCAGTGATTGGAGAAAGAGTTGGAGACTTCATAGACCTGAACATTATAGAGGAAGCAACAGTGTTACATCTAAGCCATTGCAACTTACATTCAACCATGTCGGTAACTATAGATGACTACAAATTGAATTTTGCAGTAATACTGATTTTGCCACAATAGTGCCATGGTTCTATGGATGGCTGTGTCAATTAGAGCATTTGTTTGGGTTTCAGTAAACGGTCTCCACTATTACCATCAAATATATCACCATCTCCTTCAATATTAATTTAGATAGCTTTGGTCAGTCCTTAACTTTACATATGTCAATATCATCAGGTCAAATTTGCAACTTATCAAAAACATTGGTTTATAATCAAATGTCTACAAAAATAATGACACAGCCATGACCCCCAACCATACTTTGTGCTAAATGCTACCGCTAACATTCTGAACTACAATGCTGAGTGTAGTAAACAACTAAATTTAGGTACGTTAGCATTGCCACTGTGATCATGGCAACACATTAACTTAAATGGACCCTCATTGAGTCGCTGGCACACCTAGAGACTCTTTGTTCTGTTTTTTGCCAGGACTTTATGCTGATGTTTCCAATTCAATCAATGGCAAAATGGTCACTCTGTTTTTTCTTGTGTTCACTGTATCTGAATATACCCTTAAAAAACTGTCTGGCTTCAATTATAAAACATGTGTCTTAATCAGTAATTCAATTTAAGTGTGAATCATTTCTATATTTTATTCAGCAACATAAAATGGGCTCAGGTATGCAATGAAATCCATCATGCAGCTGGATTAAAGACAATCTAGAAATTGGGCAGCATGGTGGAAAAATCTCTAATACATTCAGTGACTGTTCTACAGACCACTGGCTGTTTGTAGTATGGTGGGAGCGAGAAAATCAAAAAAGGTGCCGCATACCACTCATAAGAAAGTATATGTGTCATCCCCAGGCTTCAGATGCCTGCTGCTTTGAATTTTGAAAAGTTTCACTTGGTCCATACTTGTTTTTAGTTTACCGCCCTAATGACCTTTGCAGTGTGTTTGTCTTTGCAGTGGGCAGCGACCATTTATAAAACTACAATTTAACAAGCAACTAGTCATTGCCAACTAGAATGAGCCCTTTGACTTTTTTTCTATCATGGTTCTGTGCACTTGGCTTATTGTCTTTCTAGGACATGATTAGCTGCTGAATGGCATTTGTTTTTGAATGTAATCCAACAGTCAGATGTCAATATGGCTTCAGCAGTTTATGTTCAGTGTATCTCTAGAGGTCATCGAAGAAGATGGTTAGATCCCAGTTGTTAGAGCAGCACATATTGATTACTATCACCCTGATATACTGAAACGCTTTTCTAGGTCTGGGACTTTAATGCGTTAATTTCGATTAATTATTACAGCACCAATAACGCGTTAAAATAATAACTCGATTAATTGCACCCTCCTCAGTTCCCTCATTTCTGGCACACCGGTAACTCTGATGAACACTCCAGCCCAGTAGGTGGCGGTAATGAACCTGAAGTCTGTTTGTAGCCATGAAGAAGAAGCACAGGAAGCACTGAGTAAAGTCAGGCACTGGTGAACAGTGAAGGAACACGAGATTGAGCTTGTTGGGCAGAAGTTTTCCTTTTAAAAATCTTCCCGATGGCAACTTGGATAAAAGCCTGGTTGTGTGCAAATTTTACAACAAAGAGTTTTCTGATCACTGTGTCACTTCAATCCGACGGTATCACCTCAATGTAAAACATGTTGCTGTTAGCACCAGAGCTAACGTTAGCTACGAGTCATGCTAACGGCTAATGGTGTAGCCATCCCATAATAGACCACTTTTATAGACAGTGCTTGAGTTTACAGAAAGTCTTAAAATGTTGAATAAAATCGCTATAATTGCACTTAGATTTGCAGTAATCTGTGAATGTAGCAGACAGATGAAAAATACAGATAAATAGAAATGAAACATTTTTGTGGTTTAAGTTTTTACTCCGTCGAGGCTCTGCCTCCTTGGAGGAGGAATAACCTAAACAACAAAAATATCTCTTTCAATAACTTAATTATAAAATTTTTGTTTATAAAAAAATTACATAAATAAAAATTGATATTCCTGTAAAAAGAACCATCAAAATTATACCATTTATCAGACTCAGAAAAGATGAAAACAGAATGAATCTCTGGATTTTCAACTTTCTGAAGCTTCTTGAACTACTTATGCTGATTTTATCTGCCATACAGTAGAAAAAACTACTAAATCCAGGCTTTAAGTTATCAAAATCACTTTTTTCTATATGTCCCATTTTCCTTTTTTTAATATAAATTTTAAATTATAAACACATATATGTCTATTCATTGATTCAACTGTCAACCACAATTTTATTTGAATTGAAAAACTTCACTTATTGTGTCAAATATTGCTATTTGACAAAACTGCAATTAATTGCAATTAATTACAAAGCCTGTAATTAATTAGATTAAGTTTTTTAATCGCGTCCCACCACTACTCTCTTCCTTTCTTTCTCTCTGTCTCTCTCCCTCCCAGTTGTTCAGTGATGTAGCCTACAAGGCCAGAGATCGAGAGGACCTCATCGCAGGCATAGATGAGTTTTTAGATGAAGTGATTGTGCTTCCACCTGGAGAATGGGATCCCAAAATCCGCATTGAGCCACCCAAGAAAGTCACCTCAGCTGACAAAAGGTTAAAGTCTGACTAACTACCTCAGTAATGCTTAATCAGAATATTATTTGGTCAAAGTAGTGGAATTACAGCAAAACATATTGTTCCATGAAGCAATGCAACAGTTTAGAGTTTAATACAGGGTTCACTCGTGTCTCCATGTCGGCAAGCACCAGGCACAGTTTGAAACATGAAAAGCTTATGAAACATTTCCTACATCACTATGCAGCAGTCCTTTAATGAGTGTATATGACTGAAGTGATATGCCTCTTATTTACTTACATCTTTGGCATGTGCATAATTTCTGCAGGAAGTCAGTGTTTTCTTTAAATGAGCTGGGACAGATGAACGGCACAGCTGGAGGAGCAGGAGGACTGACTGAGGACGAGGAGATGCCAGCTCAACATGAGCTCGGAGAGGAGCTGGCATTCACTGGACGGTATGATGTCAAGGCCACTTGGCAAAACTGCTGAAAGGCTTGGGTCAAATGCTACCGGCCTGGCATATGGAAAGGAAATTTTATATAAAACAATCAAAATCTGGCAAAGTAGGCAAATTATTTGGGTGCCAACTCAACTCCCCACAAGACACATATGCTCCCTAAAGAGCACTTTAGCTACAACAACAAACATTAGTGTTCAGTCAAATGAGCAGTGTTGCACTGACAGTTACAGCTTTGCCTAAAATAACTAAAGTAATAACAGCAAATGTTCCTCCTCTTGTTTTGTCTTGTTCTCTGAATCTATATTGAAATTTTGATTTTATTCAGGTCAAATGCAGTGATCTTTTTCCAAAGATTGGTTACTACAAATCACATTGAGTACCAAATCTCCTCAAGTAGTGACTGGAACCCTCAAGTGTGGAGGGTTACACGCCTTTATTTGAAGCTTCCTTGTATTAGAACAGGCCTTTATCTCTATTTCCCTGATTGTGGTCACTATAATTGGTCACATTTTATTATAAAGGCTCGTTTTGATCCGCCTCAGTTTAACCTGTTAAAGTTACTACATTACTCTGTTAATACAAAATATTTCCTGTCACAATATCAAATCTAAAGTTGTGTCACCTTTCAGGGGACAGAAAGCCTTAATTTCTTAACAAGGTTTTTCTGGTGAAACAGTTTCAGACATACCATAAGCAACATCAGAAACAAGGAATCAAATGCTAGCATTGTACAAATACTTCTCTTTAGTTATCCAGAACAACAAATTGCGGGACATTGTTCTTTATTCGACAGGCAATAGAAGTTTATCCTCCCCTGTTTTTTTCCCAACTTGTATTTAGGGACTGACCTTTTTCTATGTCACCACATCCCAGGCTATTATCAGAGAACCAGCTTTTCTATAATTAAGTAAATTTTTATCTGAGGAAATACAGTAAATTTAGAAAGTCCTTTTTTAAAAAAAACAAAACAAAACAGGTAAGCTTAAACAGTGAGACAAAACTCAATACAGCTTTGAAATGTTATAGAAAATACACTTAGACTCTGACCTCTCTTGTCTACACATGTGTCTAGATATCACTTTAAGTCATTTTGTAAGTATCCCATCCACTCATGGGGAATGACAGGCTCTGTACTATCCTGCCTTAGAGAAAATCGTATGTGTCATACTGAGAAGTGGACTGTGTAAAGCATCCTAACCACTGTCAACATGTCAATATGCAACAGCTTCTGTGGTGGCCTGTACCTGGACATAAAGCGGAAATTGCCGTGGATACCAAGTGATTTCTACGAGGGATTTCACATTCAGTCCATCTCTGCTGTGCTGTTCATCTACTTGGGTTGCATCACCAACGCCATCACTTTCGGTGGTCTCCTGGGAGACGCTACCGACAATTACCAGGTAAGACAGAGGCCCAAACATAACAATTATAACAAGAATGTTTATTTTAGTTTATATAAACTAGATTTATTAATATGGTAAGTAGTTTTCACAGAGAAATACTATCAGAATTTGTTTCTAGCTTTGCACTACACAATATGTTACCTTACATGATTAGGTGGTTTAATAGAAAACAAGGAACAGTTAGTTTCTGCAGCGGTGGTTTGCAATTGTTATGTTATTGTGCCTGAAAGTTACAGAACAATGCATATGTATTTTGTAGTCCCTCTACTACACAAGATAGGTGTACATGACACACAGAGGAGTCCAGTGCCGAAACATACCTAGATTATCTACTGAGGCAAAGTGGTATTCATGTTTAACTTCACTGGAAAGGCTTTCACAGAGAACCAAATATAAATACAGGCAAGTAGCAGCACTAGATTAAAATCAAGTGATGTCAGCTCAGGAAGTTCAAGTGTAATTTGTGTGTCATATTTATGAAGTTAGGTCAGATATATAATCAGTCTTAAGCTGCACACAGCTATTTTCTGACACAAGTAACAGTGTTTTCCTCTGTGTAATTTAGTTTGTCCAGATGCAGATAACCTTCATCAGTGTGTCAGTCTTCTTTATGTGTGAGGAAAAACTACAGGATACCATCATTAATTTACTTGACTGCTCAGTCAGAAAACAGTGATGATCGATTAATATGAAGAGTGTCTGACAAATAAGTCTTACAGTCTACTGGACTGAGATCTGAGTATTTTTAGGTTTTTATAATTAGATCAGGTCTTCCTTTTTTTCTGTGTGTCCATGAATACCTTTGCACCAACTGATACATGATCAGCCACAACATTAGGACCACTGACAAGTGACGTGAATAACATTGGTCATACTGGTACTATAATAATAATAATGCATTTTGTTTATAAGGGCCTTTCTTGATACCATAGGTTTCTTTACAGGAAAATGTGGTGTTCTGCTGGAAAACCTTAGATTTTGGCATATATGTTGATGAGACTTAGACACCTAAATAAACGTTGTCCCAGAGCAAGCACACTCCTTCATGTGAATAACAGTCCCAAATGTCACTGGCCTACCCAGCAGGAAAATGCACCCCACCACATCACAAAAACGTCAATCAGGAACATCTTGGGGAACATGACAGTCGCCCAAGATGTTGGTTTGACCTCCAAACTTCCTAGACCCCATTCTGATCAGGCATCAACATTATGTAGTGGAACAAGTTTTATTCCCAGAGGCCCCACTGCACAACCCAGAGTACCCAAAGGATCCACTGCCAACGACCTGGTTCCAGACCCCATAGGACACCCTGAGAGGTCCTCTGGTCCAGACCCAATGGTTCAGAGCATTGCTGATGGCATAAGGGGGACCAACACAATATTAGACAGGTGGTCATAATGTTATACCTGATCGGTGTGTAAACACACATGCACACAAACACAGCTCCATGCAGGAATAATTTCAAAGACGTGCTTGGTCTTGCACTCATTCAAGCTGAAATACGACATCTTGACCCTGTGTTTAATGTCTGATGAATCCAAACAAAGCTGTCGCTATCTCCTCACACCCATTAATACACTGCTTTGTTTTTATCATCATTCTTCTTTTCCTCTCATCTGAAGTTGAATTTGCTGACTTAATTAGCAACATCACACAACACTTCTTTCTCAACTGTCATAGCTGTTTTCAACTTGCTTTGTGAATCTGAACTATTCCTGTCTTTCTCTTCTTCTTCTAATAGGGTGTCATGGAGAGTTTCTTGGGTACAGCCTTGGCTGGTTCTGTCTTCTGCCTCTTCAGCGGGCAGCCCCTCATCATCCTCAGCTCCACTGGACCCATCCTCATCTTTGAGAAGCTCCTTTTTGAATTCAGCAAGTAAGCTTCTTTCAAGCCAACTGAACCTACAGAAGACCATCATAGTGCTGTGTGCACCCTCCTTAATGTCAAAGCAACACAAACATTTTTATGACCCCACTGCATTATTAAATGTGTGATTACATTGCTCAGAATGAAGAGTTCCAATCAAAATGCTACTTACAGTGTATCTAGCTTTGATTTCCTTCAGGTTTGAATTTAAAGCATATTCACTGAAAACTTGTTTTGGTAGATGAACAGAGATGAATGTTTTTTACCTTTACCCCAATTTGCAGGCTGCTGTATCCAGATGACAGTTTTAGTAGGTCTTATTGGACTTTGATCTTTAATCTCAAGGCAATAACTTTTAAATTTAAACATGTCAATTAAATACACTCCTATACACAATGACTCAAATTACCTCTCAAATTTTGACCATCTAATGTAATATGCATACACAATGATCCAGTAAAATAAATTACGTATATAGCAAAGGAACTTCAAAAGGCTTACTAGAAAACATGACAGGAGAAAGACTGTTTGTAGATTATTTTTCAGGATAGTCTCCTTTCAAGTTCAAGTTTCACGATCCCTTTGCTGAAGAAGGTCACATCTTGAATTTCCAGATACTCCTTAACAGCATGCAAGATTCATAATCTCTCTGAAATTGGTCACTACACAAGTGGGATTTCAGTTTGGGGGTGACAGTTCAAAGCCACATTTGGCTGCTTCTGCCATCTTTACTGTGTGGGTGGATGGAGCATTGTCCTGGGGCAATAGCAGCCAGCTCCAAGCTTTTTTTCTCCTTTTTTTCTTTGATTTCTTCTTTTACTTGTCACAATTCTGATGCATAGTAGTCCCCATTGATGGTTTGATCCTTTTACAAGAAGCCAGTCAACCAATCATGAGCGTTCCTTTACTGCCCCAAAACACCTTGCCAACAGATGCCACTTGCTTGAACTTTTTGGGAGCCGGAGAACCGCTGTGTTGTCATCGTTTGGTTGGAATCATAGAATCAAAGCAAATGAAGTCTCATCCTGGATCAGAAATGTTCTGAGGAATTAAGTTGGATCAGCCTGAAAACAAGCCAAAAGTATCCTCGAAATTTCAATTCTCTTTCATTTCTGATCTGGTGTCAACATATGGGGCTCCCATCTTGCAAACAGTTTTATATCCACCAGACGTCAAAACAGCGTGAACTGGGCCAGCACTGATGTCCATGGTTTCCGCTATGTGTTGGACAGTCACATGTTTATCATCATGATTAGTGGTGAATGGCCTGTGGTGTTTGATTTTGGGTGTCCCGACAGTGGGTCATCTTCAGTGCTCTCCCAGCCCCGCTTGAAATTAGCAATCCACTTCTTTACGACTGAATCAAGAAGTGTCTTCAACAATACTAGATACTTTATCCCACTTCTGGCTTCTTTCTTTTGTTTCCCTCTCACCTACTACCTGTTTTCAAAGAACGTCACCTGCAAAGAAATGACGACTAACATTTGAGTTTTTGTGGACAGTGATATAAGGCTTTTCAGTATACAGTTATGTCTCACAATGGGAGTTATGCCGTTTATTCCCAGGTGAGGCTGAGAATTTTTTAAAGTACCCTCATATTGACAAATGTCAAAGGGTTCAATGATCATCAAAAATACACCCAGTAGACAGGCCAGCCCGATACCTACTGAGGAGCTCAGTGACATTCAAACATTATTTAACACTGGGGTGCTTGTCAAATTTTCACATATTTTACTGTGTATTACTAATGTTCATTTATTAGGTTAAACCTAAATTTCAAAGGGAGGGTCCACTGTATACAAATAATAGAACAGAAAATTTTGAGATGTATTACTAAAGAGTAAAGTTTAGTTGTCCACATTTCATTGTGAAAAGAAAAGAAAAAGCTTTAATTATCACAGCAGCAAAGAGGCTGGTTGATGGGGGAAAACTTCTTTCTGTGAACTTTTGTTCTAAAAGTTTTTATGTTTCAAATGTTTTTAATTTGTGATGCATAATTTTCAAAGGTAGCAAGCTATAAATCCTGAAGGTTTCCTTTCTAATGAAGGAAGGTATTAACTACGATTGTATGTACTTTATTTTTGAGCATTTGCACACTATTCTTTTTTCAATTCAGTATAAGGTCTAGTTTTTTAATTGGAAAAGTTTATTGACCTGGATGGATTATACTAAAACCCTTTGTCTATGTGAACTTTGCTATTTTTTTAATTAACTTTTTTTTTGTTTGTTTGTTTTTTTTTGCCATATTTAAATTGTGGATGTACGTCTGAGTACCAAAACATACTCAGATCTCTGTGTTGGATTTAATGCTTTCACAGACGAGGTTTCTAATCTGACACAAATGAGGCCTTCTGGTGTGAATTTCTGTCCTTTTCTGTAATGAAACTCGTCTTTTTAAACACATTACCAATATTTATGTATACTGCAGCTGCACTATTAATAATATAGAAAGAATGGCTGTTCTAAGATAAAACATATACGAGAGTTATGACTGGTCACTTGTAAGAAGCTTTGTTTCCAAGAAATTTTTACACTATTAATATCTTCACATTCTAGCCACATAGAAAATGTGCTAAAGTGCACCCATTATATAATGTTTATATATAAATATGTTTGTGTTTGCTGTATATTGACTTCTCTTCGTCCGTGCATTCACTGTGCTTCTCTCACCTCTTACTTCCAAAGGAACAACAGCATAGATTACATGGAGCTGCGTCTGTGGATCGGCATCCATTCCTGCCTGCAGTGTTTCGTTCTTGTAGCTACAGATGCCAGTTACATCATCAAATACATGACGCGCTTCACAGAGGAGGGCTTTTCCAGTCTCATCTCCTTCATTTTCATCTCTGATGCCATCAAGAAGATGGTGGGCTCCTTCAAATATTATCCCATCAACACCGACTTCAAGCCTGACTACGTGACCACGTACAAGTGCGAGTGCCTGGCTCCAGACCCGAGTGAGTTCACCCCTTGGCTCAGGGAGACAGAGGGGAATTGTCCAGCAGAAGGCAGTGTGGCCACAAGTGGCCTTTGGGGCTCATTAAGTCAACATCTCAGGCAGATTGTAGAAGAGAGCAGACCCACCTGCAGAGAGTTTATCTCACCCTTTATTTATGAACACTGTAAAAGTTCTTCTTTCATGTTTCACTCCATTTTCATAACATAACTACCTAACTTTTTCCAAACAGAAATCAGTTTACAGTTCAAAACAAACTATGAACTGGTTCACAGCACAGGCCCTGCTGTTGGGCTTGCCTCATTTTCAATATCTAACTATACAGAAATAAATGGATGTTTGAGACTTAATGCATTAGTTAAATGTCCAGACAGCATTTTCTAAATGGTTTAAAGTGGTTGAAAAAATAAAACACTATAATAAATAACTATAGTGGGGACTCAGCCACATCTAAGTCAAAATCCATTGACAGTTGTCTGTTTGTATTTTCATGGTATGGTCACTCAAATATGATTTAACATCACCCACAGAGTCCTGATATTACAGATTATTTTAGACATTAGAGTATTTGAGTTAAACAATAGCAATCATAATAACATTTCATAATTTTCCCAAATTCAGAGGCCTACACTGTAGGCAATAATGTGCATGTTTGGCAGGAGTGTGTATGAGTAGAATACACAGATACAACCTACTGCACATGTATTGACCTCAAAGTGGAGTTGTATAGTAATACCAACTACGTGTCTGTTGGTGTCCACAGCTGTGCATGTGCTAATAATACTATCTCACATGCTCTGTGATTGGCAAAGTACCAAATATATATTTCAGATAATTAATTGATGGTGTCAGTATTACAGTTTGTCTACCACAGAGGATTGACAAATTGATTTTCCAACTATAAAAGCTCAATGCATATGTTAGCCCAAGTTCTTTTATAACCCAGTATTAAGGATCAAATTGTACTCTACCAAATATATGCACCTTGTATCAGCTGTTGTCTGTTATGATAACCAGGATGATGAAACTGTTCATGGAGTTCAAGGGTTTAAAGATATTCACTCCATCATTGTAAAGTTCCCACATCCTTAGTATCTAACTAATCTGTTTTGGAAATGTCAGAAATTTGCAGTAATTTATGTAAACAGTGATTTCTGTAACTGATTTGCCTCATGTTTGCTTTCACCATGCACAAACAATGTGGCTGCCATCCTTTACAAGTGAGTTTTTTTTGTTTGTTTGTTTATGTGCATGTCAGTGTCTGTGAATCAGTCTCCAAAGCCCAGCAGCTGGATTCTCATCATGTTTTGCATTTCTTTTTCTTCCTTCTTTATCCTCTTCATTTTCTGTCTCATTACCTTCCTGTCCTTCACTGTCTCTCCCCCATTCATACACAGTGGCTGCAATGATCTTCAATGGGTTAGTTCCTATGCCAGATAACAGCTCTACTGTCTCTGGGGTAAGTGGTTGTTTCCATTCATTTGACTTTTTTTTTTTTTTTTTTTTTTTTTTTTTTTACTCTATTTTGGCGCATTGTATTTCAAGCTGAATGTTTACTGGGCTGGTGACATTTCAGCTGTAAAATGAATTACAAGAGTTGTTTTGAAGCCCACATGACAAAGCGAAATAAGCAAAATGGTTTGTTTACAGCTAACCAGGTATGAGTTCTGTCTGACAAAGAAGTCGCTTTGCTTTCCTCTTTTTCTCCTTTGTTTGTTTCTCACTGTCTCTCCCATTAACCTCTCGCTCCCCTGTGTGGATAATAACTTTACATCTGTGCTGACAATTTTCAATCTGCCCGGGCCTTTGTCAAAACACTTCACTCTTTTTCATCCTCTCCTGTCTCCCCACCACTGCCACCACCATCCCAGTTGAATGTGACAGCTCTGGACTGGAGCCAGCTAAGCAAGAAGGAGTGTCTGAAGTACGGAGGCTCTCTGGTGGGAAAGTCCTGCAAGTTTGTCCCAGATCTGGCCCTCATGTCCTTCATCCTCTTCTTCGGCACCTACTCCATGACCGTCTCCCTCAAGAAGTTCAAGTTCAGCCGCTACTTCCCCACGAAGGTGACAGAATCAATTTGTAAATATATCTTTCTGTGTCTATATCTTTTTGTGTCTTTTTAAATGAAAAAAACAAACACTGCAGAAAAAGTGAAAATCCAATTAAAATGAAATTTATCTTGAGAAGTTTTCTGGTAGGCAAACAAAAGTTGTGTTTACATTCAGTGTTTCTTACCTAATTAAATTATGCTTCATGCAAAAAGGTTTTCAATATTCTCATCCTAAATCCCTACTTTTTTATTAACACTTTTAATAACACTTTTGTTCTGTGACAACAAAAACAGTGATCAGAAAACTCACAGGATACCTTTAAGATTATTTTAAATGCAAGAAATCAACACCTGTAGGAATGCAAAAGTACATAATAATTACAACAATGATATTATTTGTAGCAAAAGGAATTCAACCCTCTGAACCCCTAGGCCTACTTGAGGGTTTGAAAGGCACGCTATGTTATTTTTTTAAAAAAATCACCAAAAATACATAGTCTCCATCAGATCCAGTAAAAAAAAAATTAAATCTGCACTTCTTAGCGCAACTGAGAAGCCTTGAGGAATGTCAAAACTGTAGGGATTATTTGACTGAACTGTAGGCTGTGTTTACACAGAATAGAAAAGACACAACAAGAAAGAGTAAGATGGAATGAAAATGTATTTGATCAATAAAATAAATGTAGCATGTCACAAAAATGCACTAGTCCAGAGGAGCAAGTTGCTGGATCATACATCATTCCATCCATCATCAATACACCACTATCCTCCAGAGTCTATCCCAGCTGACTTATGGTGATGGCAGGGGACACCTGGACAGGTAACAGTCTATCACAGGGCTACACACAGAGACAAAAAATCACACTCACATTCACACCTACGGACAATTTAGAATCACCAATTAACCTGAGCATGTTTTTGGACTGTGGGAGGAAACCTTTTTCAGAAATCCTTTGGTTTTTTTTATTTGTTTCTTTTGTTTATTTTGTGTGTGTGTGTGTGTGTGTGTGTGTGTGTGTGTGTGTGTGTGTGTGTGTGTGTGTGTGTGTGTGTGTGTGTGTGTGTGTGTGTGTGTGTGTGTTTGGTATAATTTATGGCATTATAACTTTGTTATAATGCACAGATAACATTTTGAGTTCTCTCTACTTCTGTCCATGGTTGTGCTGTTTCCATGGAGGTGCAGAACTTTGTATAGCTGTGAAAAATGAGTCCACAGTCAGTAAAAATGTCACAGGAACAAAAAATCTGCAGAAACTCCTCAGGGTCCAAAGGGTTCAAGTATTCTGAGAACCAGGAAACAAATTAATGTTTACTAAATCAATTTTCACTACAATTGCAACACTTTTTCAGACAGAAGGCCTGTTTCCTGTCATTTTTGATGCATAATATATCTTTTAGCAGCATATAATGACCATAGTGTTGATTTTCTGTTGGTTCAGTCTCCTCAGTTCCTACACAATTCTGCTGCACGCCTGTCCGGTGTCTCATTTGTAGCAGGAAGAGTAAAGTCAAACAGACAACAAACAGCTGATCCCTTTGTTTTCAAGACACAAGGATTATCTTTGACACAAGGGAACTTGGCCATGGCTCCATTTTTTTAATATTTATCACTTGCTTCCCTTTAGACATCATCTCTGTTTGCATTTCTGCAAAGAAATTGTTGTTTTTCTCATTTAGACTCTTTTATGTCTCTTTCTCTGGCAACAGCTGAGGAAACTTATCAGTGACTTCTCTATCTTCATGTCCATCATGACGTTTGTTGGACTCGATATGTTGATGGGACTCAAGACCCCCAAGCTGATTGTCCCAACAGAATTTAAGGTAATACACATTATTATCAAATTGTACTTATTTAGAAATAAAACAACTATCTCAAAACAGTTTCAAAAATTAGCTGCTCTAAAGCGAATCAGGTATTTTAAAGTGTGGATGCCTAGTCTCCTAGACTGGATGGTAGCAGATTAAACAAACTCCAGTCATTTTCAGACACGGGATATGTAATGTTGTTGCTTCATCAGTTTATTACTGTCATTCAGACATAAGTACTTTTATGTCAATGTTCCTCATGGTTTCAATCAGACATACCCACCACAGTAAACTACAGAACCACAACATATGCACAAGACTTGACAGTACATCAAAGGATGAATTATGCATTATAATGCATAACAAATAAAGGCTAATAGCAGCTTATCAAGCTAATTTATTTATCTTTTCCTAAACACTAAAAGATTCTGTTGTGCAATGATAATCTAACCACCACTTTCCCAGCAGTAAAGATCCTGTCTCCATGTCTGAGATCATTTATGATTATAACAAATGAAAATACTGCTGTTGCTCCTTGTGTAAATGCACGCAGCTCCTCAATTTTGGAGACACTCGTGGATTCTCCGGCTGTTTAATGTTGCAATTGCTTAATAAACTCAGATTAAACACTCCTAACAACAGCTGGAAGCAACAAACTAAACTGTGACTGACTGTGTGACAGCTCACTGGTCTGATGTGAAGAAAAGTACGTGGTGTGAACGGCTGTTAGATAATTTATAATTACAAGCAATCAATGTATTCTAGTGCTGTGGTGCAGGGATTTAATAAACTCAGAGGAATGTGGGGATTTTGGATGAATATTATTTTTGAAATGTGGAAAAACCTTTCCTTAATCATTTCACACAAGTTCAAGCACCATTGCCTGTGCATGCTCATCCGTTAATGTGATTGGGTGTTGTGTTCAAAGTGAACTTTTGGATTTGCAAACAAAACCTTTGGACAATTGAACAATTCAAATATCCATCCATCCATCATTTATACACCGCTCAGTCCTCATTAGGTTCGTGGGGGTGCTGGAGCGCATCCCAGTAGACTTGGGGCGAAGGCAGGGGACACCCTGGAGAGTTCGCCAGTCTGTTGCAGGGCCACATATACAAACAATCACACTCACATTCACACCTGTGGGCAATTTAAAGTTACCAATTAACCTCAGCATGTTTTTAGACTGTGGGAGGAAGCTGGAGAACCTGGAGAAAACCCACATATGCACAGGGAGAAAATGCAAACTCCGTACAGAAAGAGCCCAGGAAAGCTGGGACGCGAACCGGGGATCTTCTAGCTGCAAGACAAAAATGCTAACCACCACGCCACTGTGCAGCCCACACAATTCTAATATAATGATTAAAAATGTCTTGTAATGATCTTTTTGGGTCTACAATGTTCCGCTGTGTCAATAAACTATTGTTCAAAAGTTTGGGGTCACCCAGGCAATTTCATGTTTTCCATTTTCCACTTTTATTCATGTGCTAACATAATTGCACAAGGGTTTTCTAATCATCAATTAGCCTTTAAACACCATTAGCTAACACAATGTAGTATTAGAACACAGGAGTGATGGTTGCTGGAAATGTTCGTCTGTACCCCTATGGAGATATTCCATTAAAAATCAGCTGTTTCTAACTGGTCATTTACCA
The DNA here is from genome assembly GCF_022539595.1 of Amphiprion ocellaris. Lineage (NCBI taxonomy): Eukaryota > Metazoa > Chordata > Actinopteri > Pomacentridae > Amphiprion > Amphiprion ocellaris. Next base: position 11,703,252 of record NC_072771.1, on the reverse strand, counting down.
CATTAACAATGTCTACACTGTATTTCTGATCATTTTAATTTGATCTTCATTGAAAAAACTGCGATCTCTTCTCTTCTTTCTTCTTTCTTCTCTTCTTTCACCAGCCAACTCGGCCGGACCGTGGCTGGCTGGTGATGCCTTTCGGTAAAAACCCATGGTGGATATATCTGGCCAGCTTCGTTCCTGCTCTCCTCGTCACTATCCTCATCTTCATGGACCAGCAGATCAGCGCAGTCATTGTTAACCGCAAGGAGAACAAGCTTAAGGTAAGTGTGCTACTCCTATATGCTGCTTATTGGTAAAAAAAAGATTTTTAAAAAACGAAACTTTTTGAAAGATCAAATTAAGTTCGATTATGTTTGATTCAAATTCCTTTTTACCACATTTAATGATGATACTGTTCTTTTGTTATAATTCAAAATGGTATTATTGCATGTTGCCACTATTTTGAACTTCAATTTAATTCATTTGTCAATCAGATGTATTTCTTCAAGACCTGAACATCAAAGTCAGAATAATACTCAGAAGATGGCAAAAACAGCTTTGAAACCTATAATGAGGTCTTTATAATATGATCTGTGTCTGGTTTCCCTTGCAGAAAGGCTGTGGCTACCACCTGGATCTGTTTTGGGTGGGCGTCCTGATGGCCGCCTGCTCCTTCATGGGCCTACCCTGGTACGTAGCTGCCACCGTCATCTCCATTGCCCACATCGACTCTCTCAAGATGGAGAGCGAGTCCAGCGCTCCAGGAGAGCAGCCACAGTTTCTCGGGGTCAGGTTGGTCCACAGTAAAAAAATACAAAGACCATAGAAGTAAAAAGAGAACTGTCAGCTGTGGAAATAGGCCCTTCAGGCTGCCGCTGGTAATATCACAGTATGAGAGAAACCCTGTTCTGAATCCTTTGTAGTTGAAATAGAAAAGCCTTGTGAAACTGACTTGACACTCTCTTGTGTATATTTCATTAATGTCAAATATACAGAGAACAAAGGGTGACAGGAATTTTGGTGTTTGCTCTTACTGGAGTCTCCATCTTCCTCGCTCCAGTACTTAAGGTATGAAGCACATGACAGATGAATCACGTTTCCAATATGTGAACAGTACATGGCTTTGTACAGTGTGCTGTCTGCTGTTGCTAGTGTTTAATGGGGAGCAAAACCATGTGATGACTGACAGGACTGAAATTGAAGTGGCGGTGTCTTCTTCACCTTTCAACCAAGCATATGCTCCCTGCTTCTTAACCAAATAATCCCAACCATTGATACCCAATTTAGCAGGTTAGCTTCTCTTAGCTAGGCCTTGAGGAACTGTTAAATCAAGTCACTTATTATTGTTATTCATATAGCTTAAAACAACAGTCACTGAGCCAAAGTGCATTCCAGTAGAGAAAAATTATCAGCATAACAGATTTTTCTAACAAGTTTGAATCTCAAGATAAAAGACCCTACAGTGTTATTTATTGTGTAAATTAACCCCACTCAAGTTTAAGACCCTACAATACCATATACTCAATATTATATTATTTAGTGAATTTTCTGCTGCCCTCTTGGCGAGGTCTCCCTTGTAAAGGGAGACCTCTGATCTCAATGGGACTAACCTGGTTAAATAAATATACTCTAGAAAGTGTACCTCTACTACTTTCACTAATAATTAAATAAAATCGAACTCCAGTAAGTTAAGTTTTGCTAACTAATTAAAGAATTTGATAATTTAATGGGTCATTTATATTCTGTATGTTCCGTGGTGTATTAATTCAATGATTTATTTCACAATTGTTTATTTATCTAACATAGATTACTTTGGTTCTCCATTCTACTTCTCATGTTAGCAGTCTATTAGCATATTCATATTCTGAGTGTAGTTTCTTACATGTTATCTGTCCTGACTGTTGCTTGTAGTTCATTCCCATGCCTGTGCTGTATGGTGTCTTCCTCTACATGGGCGTAGCTTCTCTCAGTGGAATTCAGGTACGATGCGTGCCATACGTTTTTGGTATTTATCATAATAAATTGAGTTATTGTTGCTTGGCATCTCAATTATTGCTTTTCCCATAGAAAACAGAAGGTGTCTTATTTAAAACTATCAAACAAAGTGAAGAAACAGGTAGTTAGGCTGGGTTTTTCTGTAGTGTACATGCAGACTGTATAGACCAAAAAAAATCACATGAAAAAAATACATAGGATTTGCTATAAACGTCAGAATTTTGTATATTGCATGGAAGGAAAGAACAAGTGATATGTATCTGTGGGTTAAATATGTCAACTACATCTGTAGAGTACATATGTGTCAGTATACGCCTCTGGTGCCCAGGTGTCTCAATCCATAACCCACATGTTGGACTAACAATGCTACATATTTGAAATCACCTACAAGAGCAGATGCTCCTCAGTAACTATCCTCCAAAAAACTGCACAGGCAAGCAGAGCTGTTACGCATACACAGATCTCTCCTAAAAACTTTGGGACTAGTCATTCATACCATAGGTATCCATCTAATTAACCTGTGCCACTTAGACCTTATGCTCTTTTGTCCCCTCTGCCCCCTTGTCTCATTGTCCTCCCCAGTTCTGGGACAGGATTAAGTTGTACATGATGCCGTCCAAGCATCAACCAGACTACTCTTACCTCCGTCATGTTCCTCTGAGGAGGGTACACCTGTTCACGCTGATCCAGATTATGTGTCTGGCTGTGCTCTGGATCCTCAAATCCACCTTCCTGGCCATCATATTCCCTGTCATGGTAAATGTGCTAAAATACTCACTTCTGTAACACAGATTTTTATGAATCCTTGTGTCATTGGTGGAGAAATGAGGCAGCCGTTTTGAACCATTTCACACAAGATTTTAGTCCACATCTTGTTGGATCAGATAATTTGAAACAATTTGGCAGACAAATGCATGAAATAAAGGTTTCAGAATGCTTCAAACATGCCCCAGAGGGGGTCAGAGATATGCTTCCTCTTTAACAGTGCTTACAAGTCAAATGAAATATCCATATCAAAATAAATTTTTACTGAATGTACAGAACCATGATGAGTGAATGTAAATATTAGAAGAGGAAGTCACTTGATATCACTATGCATAGCAGTGATTCATGCTAATGTCATTTCCAAATGCCATCCAGTTAAATCATATGCAGAACATAGGTCAGATATGAGATGAATGTTCATGGAGTTAAAACAAGGCTGCGTGTCTGAACATCTGCATATCAAACACCAGATCCTGGGTCTGATGGTGGTCAGGAAGATGCTGGACATGGTCTTCTCCCGACACGACTTGGCCTGGCTGGACGACCTCCTGCCTGAGAAAGAGAAGAAGAAGAAGGATGACGACAAAAAGAAAGGGAAGGGGAAGGAGAAGGAAAAGAAGAAGTCCAAAGCAGACGACAGTGAGGAGGAGGTGAGAAACTCAATCTTCTGCTGCCCTCTGTAGGACAACTGGGTTAAGACATGAAGATCTGATGGTTTGTGTCTACGCTGTATGTGTGTTTGTGTTTCCTCGCAGGACAAGTACCACGCCTACTCCAACCACTCACCCAGCTCAGAGTCGGACTTGGATCGCAGGTACTGTGTTCTAAAACTGCACATCCCCTACCAAGATCTCGTCTATCCTGATGTTGCACAGTCTCAGTGGGGAGCGTACTGCCAGCGAGCTGCTGCACACATGTAGAAATGTACACAAAGAAACTATGCAGGGGTCAGTTCACACAAATTACAAAAACAGCATTGGCACTTCACCACTGACATAGCTTTATGATTTATCTCAATCAGCAATCTCATGTGGTACGAAACAGTGGATTCTATCAGAACATTAAGTTAAATATTAAGTCCTATATTGCACTGTACTGTATTAAACTTCAGTTTTGAAGAACTTGTACCTAATCTAAGTATTTGCTTTCTATGAAACTTTATAGTTCCACTCCACTGCATCTCAGAGATAATTATCGTCTTTTTTATTCCACTACATTTATGTGACTGCTGTATTTGGTTGTTGATTTGCAGGTTCAGATTAACATTGAATATAGTCAACAAATAAATTCTAATATAATGTAATAGATTACGACATCTAGTGGTATATAATATAGTTACAATTAGCCCCCCATCCCAAGTCAAAAACATTAAGGTATCCACAGTTACAACCCAATGATATAATTAATATAGTATGTTTGCAGATAGAAGTTTTCTTCTTCTTCTTCTTCTTCTTCTTCTTATTATTATTATTATTATCATTATTATCATTGGTATTACAGACACATTTACTCGGCACTTACAGGCTTAATCAGCATTGGCAAGAGCTTGAATGGACCAGACATCAATTTATATGTAAAAGTCTCCCATTCCCATTGCAATATATTTAGCTGCTAATACTGTGGTATTTCTACTACACTAAAACAGACTATTTCTACATTGTTGCACTGGTACTTTTATAATGGTGAGTGTGCAGGGTTTACTGGGGCCTACTGGCAGAAATAGAGCATAGTATTTACAATAATGTTCTCAGTGTCTAATCACATGCCATTATGTTTTAATTATCTTAAAATGAGCCCTTTATATCCACCAAGTCCACCAAGTGGCACCATCACGTTTCTCGAGTAACCCAAATAGACAAACCCAATACTGGATCTTCTGGCCTTTTGCATTTTGTTGCATTTTTAGTACATGTTAGGAAGGAGATGGTAAAGTATGGGGTAGTCAGATGGTTGCAACACGCAACCCCACTGCTAGATGCTACTAAATCCTACAAAGTAAAACTTTAATCACTCCTTTTTCCCGCTGGAATTTAATGTACATTGCATATAGACTTCATTCTCACCGAGAAATTCCAAGCAGAGTGAGGAGCAGCGACAGCAACCTTCCCCTCAGGGGTTCATAGACTCAGAGCCTACAAGTATGGCAGCAAGCATAGAAATAAAAACTGAGTAGGATTTTAATGGCTCAAGTACAATGAAATGATTTCAAAATACTTCTAATATATGCTACATTATAATAGCAGACAAGCTGCATTTCATTACTGAAAAAATATGAGGATGGGGTGAAAACAAATCGGGAAAGAACTGTGTGAGAAAACACCAGAAAGAGATTCACAGTCAGAATTGACACTCAGCAGAACTTCTGGTTTTCCAAGCACTTATGACAGTTTGACCAGGGCTAGTTCTCTCTCTGAACCGGCCCTGGTCTAAGTGCTCCTTAAATTATCTTTGCATGAAACCATCTTATCATTTGGGTGTTGTATGTAATGTCGGTGTTTCAACAGCCTTGTGTTGACAGTCAAAACTGGCTTGTAAGCACAGCTTCTGAAATGTCTGCTTCTCAAATTTCTGCCTCCTCTGCAATGCAGTGGATTTGATTTTATTTATTTATTTATTTTTTTTGTGGTGTTATCAGCAATGGAAAACCATTAAACTGAGTTGCAGCATCTCTCTCTCTCTCTCTTACTCTGCATAATCCATTCTTTCTTGGATAGAAAGTAGTTCCACTAAAAACTGTTCACAGTGAGTTCTGTAGACTCTCCAAACTAACTGGTATAGGGTTTCTGTACTTTTTGGTGATTTTAATACAAGAAAAAGTGTAATTCTCTATGCTGCAAGCACCCTAAATTCCATTTGTCTCCATTATAATGCAGAAATCTATGAGACAGTTATCTCAAACTGTGGCCAAACATTTTTTTTTGCATGGCTAAATAGCAGTATAAGCAGTGTAAGCTATGGTACTACACTTGTAAAAAGTATTCACCCCACTTAGAAGTGTTCCCCTTTAATTGCATTTCAACATTAAATCATAATCCATCTGTTTTTGCTCTTTTGAAAATATTTTGAAAAAAAAAGACTCATTAATGTCAAAGTTGAAACAGATTTCTATCAATTTATGTCAGTTAATAAAAAATACAGAATGCAAATATGTGATTGCATAATTGTCACCCCATTCAAGTCAGTGTTTAGTAGATATACCTCTGACTACAATTAGCCTGTGTGGATAGGTCTCAGTCAGCCTTATACATCTGGAAACTAAATTAAACCCCATTCATGCTTGCAATAACTGCCGGTTGCATGAGAATCGTGAGTTAACAGCCGGTTTCAAGTTCAGTCACACACTCTTAATTGAAGTCTGGGCTCTGACTTGGCCACTCCAGCGTTCACCTTGTTGTCTTGAAACCTTTTCTGTGTAGCTTTGGCTGTATGCTTCCGGTCATTGTCTTGCTGGAAAACAAATATTCTCTGAAGTCACAGTTCTCTCGCAGACTACATCAGGTTGTCCTTCAGAATTTCCTTATACCTTGCTGCATTCATTCCCTCTACCTTTACAAGCCTTCTAGGGCCTGCTGCTGAGATGCATCCCCACGTCATGATGCTGCCACCACCATGCTTCATGGTGGGGATGGTGGGTTTGTGATAATGTGCAATGTTTGGTGTTCACCAAATATAGTGCCTAGTCTGATCGCTAAAAGTATCAATTTTGGTCCCATCAAACCTTCTTCCAGTTGACTTGAGAGTCTTCCACATGTCGTTTGGTGAAGTCTAGTCTGGATTGTATCTATTAAATATAAGCCGCTCTCCAATAAAACCTGGCAACAGTTATTGTATGAATAGTCTCCCATCACAACTGCTGAAGCTTGTAACTCCTTCGAAGGAGTCATAGGTGTGTTTAAGTTTTGAGGACAGCCCTGATCTAAGCAGATTTACAGGTGCCATGATTCTTCCACTTCTAAATGATGGATTTAATAATAGATACAGATGTGTGTATACTACAATCACTCGAGACATTTACTGCAGTCATATGATTTACTAACTGTGTGACTTCTAGCACCAATTGGCTACTCATGTGAATTAGGTAAGGTAAGGTGAGTTCATTTAAAGGGGGTGAATACATATGCAATCCTTTATTTTACATTTTAGATTTTTAATTAAGTTTTCACTTTAACATAAAAATAAAATTGTAAACTTATATTAAAAAAATACATTGAGTACGTTTTAATGTCTAAAAGCAATAAAGTGGAAAACAAGGGGGTGAATACTGTTTTTTTTTTTTTGGCACTGTGTGTTTTTGTAATTTGGTTGAACTGAACCTTTAAAAATACAAACAAAACAGTACATTATTCTTAAATGTTTTATCAAAATGACCACAGCAAACACTAATTTGGACATCTGTCAAATACTAAGGCCAACTGAGATGCAAAAAAATAATTCATGGAATCTTTTTTGTCACGATGTTGTGCTATATTAACCTTCACTGCCATGAACAAAAAAATATTAGCACTAATGAGCTGTGTATTTCCAGATAAATATACTGTTTTAGAATCCCCTCAAACAAGATTATCCCCATAGTTATTTCTATAATATTCCTTCCTGTGTTCTTTTTTTAAAATTTTCTTAATACGTGTAAATTATACAAATAATCATTTTTATATGGGAACATGTGCATCCACGGTTGCAGACTGATTATTTACGTGCAACATCATCCTCATAGTCCAGATTTCCATTGTTATTTGGGCTCAGTCTCCTCTCCATGCACTTTAAGGCAATGCAGATCATTGTAATGTGATTAACAGTGCACTCCTGCTGCTACTCTTCCTGTGTAATGTGCTAAGTGTCAATATGACATCATGTGCACTGTGCTGCCCTTTGTACACACAACTCCGATTCTTCATTGATGTGTGTGTGTGTGTGAAGGGTGATGAATAGATTAAGATTCTTTGTGTAGATTAACGTGATATTTAGATAGACTAATAAATGAATGTGTGGTCTTTTTAGTGTGGTATATATCTAGTGCATATAGAGGAGCTATTGCAGGTCACTTCAGATTCAACTGTACAATCATCCATATGTAGCAAAAATGGTTTTGGTTGTTTCTTTTTACTCCGTGTGTTGAATATGGTTAGCACATCATCCACACCTGCATGTGAAATGTAGTCTGACCCCAGCTCTCTGAATCACCCTCACCTGGAGCCACAGCAGTTTCAGGGCAAATATATTGCCGCGAAAGTGCAGCCTTTGCTTGTTTTGAATTTACACCTAGACATGAAAACTTTTTTTAGCTTAATAATTGTAATACTGCATTTTTTGTCCTTTGTGGGAGATTTTGATTTTGAAAATTTCCCATCATGTCTGCATTGCTTTGAAAGAGGCATGGTTTGGAATTAAAACTGATTAATATGAACTTGTTTTGATAGATGCTGTCAGCTGTGAATTTAGATAAAGAAAAAAATAGTATGTGCTTGTCCTTTATTGTCAATTTGTGGCATTCTTTTTCAAAAAGATACAGCTTTCAACAAAGCTCTGCATTCAGTCGCTTGTTGAACAAATTATTTTACAACAGGCACATTCAAAATTCTAAATCTTGGAAGAAGTAAATTTGCAAACTATTAAAAATTAATATTTCAAAAAGCACGGACTGTTGTTTAATAAAATGCAGTCAATATAAAGTCATGATATATTGTATAAACGTTCTTACTATTACTGGTTCCATTACATTTTAGTGATTATATGTGTATTTATTACATTATATTTAGAGGTTTTTGGTTTAGTCAACCCCAGACTCTTTCTTTCTATGTTTGGGGGAAAAAAGTTCATTTGAGATTGATATAGAGTAACAACGCTTAAATATTTTTTAGAAAAGGAAATTAGGTTTGATCTTTATCTCTCCACTGGATTCCCTTGTATATTGTGTAAACCCTCTCATAGCCTCAAAGTATCTCCGTCACCATTCCCAGTCTGAACCATGAGACATTGCGACTGCAGACAAAATCTACAGCATCATGTCGCTCTTTAGTTCCTCCTCTGTCACTCATCAGTGACATGAGCTGCTGGAGTTTTTTGCTGGAGTCCTGATGCTCCATGGCTGAGAGCCTCCGCCCTCCCTGGTAGCCCATTGTTGTCTTTGTCTGTGGGTGTATATGGTAACTGGAGCTTGCCCTTCCTTAGCATCACCCTCCACTTGAAGATCTCCTGCCCATCATCTCCGGCCATCCCTATGGGCCGAGGAATAGCCTGTTCCGTGCCCCAGGTCAAGATCGAGATGGAGTCGGACTATGATTCTGACATCGACCACCACCATCCCCGGGACATGAGCAGCGAGACCACATTGTGAAGCTGAGACACAAAATCTTGCTGACAGAACAATACACAACACAGTGTGGGCGGACTACTGAGTGCAGCCAGTGCTGACCCACAGACACTACGAGGTGGTACAGACTGACAGCTATGAGCAAACTGAACAGACACCTGAACAGACTGGGATGGGGCTAATGCAATCACTGCATTTGGAAAAGCATTTGCTTTTTAACACGGGAATAAATAGTATATTGAAAACTAAATTTATTTTCTTGTATGATGTAAAGAGAAAATATTTATCTGTATATGGCAATATATTTGTTGTGAAAAGTGTATCTTTATTATTACTAGCTATATATTTGTATTGTACTATCACTGTAATTACACTAAATAGAAGTATCATGCCCAAACTTGTACATTCATTTCACATATGCCTGTGTGTACAATTTGATTTTGAGGCAGGAAACATGAAAACAAGCACTATTTACCACAAGCTTTTAAAGTTTGCCGTACAAAGCCATGCCTTTTGTTATACGTTAGACCTTGTATGTGTGTGTTGATGCTTGTATTTGTATTTTGGTGTGTGTTTGAATATGGTATAGTGTGCATCAGCCCAGCTCTCCTTTCCTCTGTTTCTTCAAGTACAACACTCCATATTGGCACAAAAGCAGGAACAAAAAGAAACAACCAAAAGGCCCTGATGTTTTAATGTCTCTGAAAAACATCCATGTATTTTGTAGGATGTAGCTGACAGACTCATATTGTGTTTCTACCTCCAAAGACTCTGTATGAAAACATGATTAACCACAGCACTACATATAAGACAATAACGAGAACTGCACACAGAAAGGATATTCATGAACTGGCAGAATTTGTTTCATTAAACTTCCATTATTACAAACTATGAGTGAATTTTTTTCTGTACATGTATGGCAACTTAGAAATCGATAGTTTGGCAAATTCATTTCATGCTAAATAAGCGATCACATTCATTCTTCCTGATCCAAAGCACTGATAAATCACATTTTGCAAAAATAGTCAACACAGTAGTCAATAGCAAAACACTACAGTACTGGTTGAATATCGGCAGTGTCAGTTTCTAGATTCATGGGCAAAGACAGATGCCAACAACCACTGACAGATAAACTGCTGTGGGAAAAGATGATGTACTGCAGTTTTTATAGAGATGCATTGATCTGACACGTTGGATGAATACTATGGATTCTGACCTTATTGTGTGGAGTTATTGTGTTAAAATGGGACATTTATTTGAATGTCTAAAACCTAGAACTGTAAATCCTTTATAATCATTTATTGTACAAATAAATATTAAACATTCCAATTTGGAATAGTCAAAATGTGCCATTCGATGAAATTCAGTCTAATTCCTACAATCACCCAGTCCAGTCGTTAAGGAGAACATAACAGCTAGATTCATCACGTCAACACACATGAAGTGTTTATATCTTTGGACTGTTTGGTGAAGCCGTCAGCGAAGCCCTCTCCTTCCTCCAGCGACGGCTTCCTGTTGCACATGGGGCACAGCTTGTTGCGTTCTTGAGAGGCTCTCATCCAAATTATGAGGTTCCAGCGCACCCCGGAGGAGATGGGCAGGGCCCCGTGCATGTGTTGGCCCCGGTGGAGGAGGCCCTCAGTCACCCGGTGTTCAACCTCTGAGCACTCTGTCTCACTTACTGGTACCTGCAGGAGGCAACAAAACCCCTGTGTTTAAATATGAATCACTACTTTTGTACATCACTGACATCCAAGTACTCTCAATATTCCAAACAGTATTAGTGAATTGTAAACAATTACATGGAAAAGAATAGTATTTGTAGGAATGGTCATTTTACCGTCAATAATAAACATTTATTAGAAATTATCTTTTACAAAAAATATTTATCCCTCCAACAAGTGAAATTGTACATAGTTCATTTTATATTGTACACTAGATTTTTTATTATCACTTATTTGCTTCTATACACCCATCAGCCACAACATGAAAACACTAACAAATGAAGCGAGTAACACTGATTATGTTTTTATAATGGCACTAGTCAAGAGGTAAGATATATTAGGCAGAAAATAAACATTTAGCAAGGAAAAGTGGGCACCGTGAGGATCTGAGTGACTTTAATGAGGGTCAAACTGCTGCTAATGTCTTGATGCCTGATATCACAGCACAACTTCACACAACTTTAGAGGTTTATAGAGTCCAGGCATGATGTGGGACCTACACAATGTTTGCAACTGGTTTCAATGTTGTGGCCGATTGGTGTAGACCTAAACTGCTATTTTGTTACCTGTACAACAGTAATAACAGGAGTAAGAGCTTTTTTCAGTATTGTATCACCTGTCTCATATCACCAAAATAGAGGTTCCCCTCAGTGAAGTCCTTTCCCAGTGAAACATTTAGAGTGACCTCTGCATTGTCGTAGTGGTAGCTCAAGTCCAGGTCTTCATTCATGTCATATTTAACAACGAAGGCCTTGTGGCTGTCCAGACAGCGCCCCCCACAGTCCGGGTACAGCAGGGAGGTGAGCGGCTGCAGGTACTGCTCACGGAGAGGTGTGATGAAACCCTCGTCAAAGCCCAGCTCATTGAGGAGAATCTGGGGAGAGGGAAAATGAGAAAAATATCATGAATAAAGCAACTTGTAGATAATATATCCACAACCTTTCTACCACTACATTTTTAAGTCAGAAGGTTTTGTGACTTTTATATAGTCCTTATTTAAGATTTTGGTAAGAGGGCTATTTCACAGCTAACAGCCACATATTGCAATTCATTGTTAAAGTGGTCCACTATAAATGTTACTGTGAAATGACCCTTGACATCCCCTTACTTTCCTGGAAAATTCATCTTTCTGTGCACGTGGCTGCCTGCACCGCACTTTTCATACTTCAAGGAGTTCCGACAATTTATATGAGCAATGTTACCACAGTGGGCCAAGGCTCCACAGCATCATAAAAATTAAATATGATAAATATGAATGACTAAGCAGCCATTAAACGGTGTTTCAGCCAGTAGAATTGGATTCATTACCCCATAGTGGTTCATGGTATTGGGTCTTCCTTTAGGGGCTGAAGACTGCTCAAAGTGCTCCATCTCCTCCACCAGCTCCTCACAGAAGCTTTTCTCAAACACAGGGAAGTGATACACCCTTGGGGCTTCAACGGAAAGAGGAGAATAAATGAAAGATGCTCAATGTATAACTGTTATGCCAGGGTATAATCAACATGAACACCTTGAGACTATGGTGGAAATGACTGGAAATTTTCATTTTAGATCCAGTGTGATTTACACTGAGGATACCATCATCTCTGATGTCCATGATGACAAAGTCCAAAAAGCTGCTTAAATGTGACACAAAAAGACTCTTTACAACTCGAGAACTTGCCTGTCATGTTTTTAAGTGTTCTTCAGAATCAAAATGATCCAGTGCCACTACATCTGTAGCTGCAATCAAACAGGAGCTGTTAATATCTATTTTAGCATTCTGTTCAATGACAATCTGTTCCCAAACAATGTAGGAGAGCTACAGAGGTCTCTCAATACATTTAAAATATAAAAACGATTACTTTAAAAGGCGTGCATTTTTAAAATAAATATCCCAAATGTAACATATTCATACTGTCAACATATTGTAAATGTGTGAACTCCTCATGTCTATTATGCAAAAGTTAAAAAATCGATGCCTAAAAATAGCAAAAATCCTTTAAATTTGGCTCCAATCCCCTTTGAAACAGTTTTCTTGTGCAGCAATACACTGCTCCCAGTGCTTCTGCCACATTTGGAGGGTTCCTTGAAGCTCTGGTTTGTAAGCATTTCAAGCACCATGGGTCTCCTTCACTACTCTGCTCTCAGCAGCTACTCTCCAGCTTGAATTTTATTTTGGAGAACAAAGAGGAAGTTGCAAGGAGCTACATCTGGCAAGTTGGGAGAGTGGAGGGTGAAAATGTCTTGGCATGTCCAAAAACTCACGTGTTTTCAACTCACCATCTGCAGATGCACGCTGGCCTGTACCAGAGTTCAGGTCATTTGTGGCAAATATTCTCCCTCAGGACATGACAGTTTAACTCAGTGTTGACAGTCCAGCTCTGCCAGATGACTTGACAGTGCACAACCACATTAATGTTGAACAAAACGATGAGCTTGCTCTTGTTTATGCTGCTGGCCTGGTGTGCCCTCGTCTGTGAGCCTGCAGTCTCCAAAGACTGCAGGCTCTTTCACTGAAAACAGTTGTTTGTTTTCTTGGTTGTAGCCATGGACCCAACTCTTGTCACAAATGATGATCATCGACATGAAAGCCAGGTCAATTTGACATCGAACGTGATGTTTGCTCTCTGTGCAAGACTGAGGTGCACATGTGCAAGTGAGGGGTTGCACAGTGGCTCAGTGGTTAGCAGGGGCTGATATAGAGAAAGATTAATAGGGTGGCATACCCGTGTATGTATATATATGTGAAAATGTATACATAGGTGTGTGTCTGTGTCTATATATTGTGACGTCCCCTGTGTATATATTTAATAGAGGATGTAATGATATCTGTTCTCTCCGAGGTGCCGGGATTGGCTATGCGAAATCATTTAGATGTGGAGCACCTGGGCCACTGCTCCACTTCCGCTATATATGCTGGCTTCCAGTGACCTGTTGTCACTCTCTGTTCCCTGCTCCCGTCGCCTGATCCACCCGCACAATTTATTTCGTTTTCTTTGTTAGTGCACCCTTCAACACCTCGCACCACATCATTTTCACACACCCACATACACACTACTGACATTACAGACAAGACACACTCCATACCTGTAGTTATACTTTGTTTGTCTTACTTTGATTTGTAAGAAATTATTTGGTTATTTTGGAAAACGGACCCCTTCCGTCCTTTTGTCGTGGCCATTGAGCCGGATTATGAAACTATATATATATATATATATATATATATATATATTAGTGGTGGGACGCGATTACAAAAATTAATCTAATTAATTACAGGCTTTGTAATTAATTAATCACAATTTGCAGTTTTGTCAAATAGCAATGTTTGACACAGTGAGTGAAGTTTTTCAATTCAAATAAAATTGTGGTTGACAGTTGAATTAATGAATAAACATGTACATGTTTATAATTTAAAATTTATTTTAAAAAAAGGAAAATGGGACATATAGAAAAAAGTGATTTTGATGACTTAAAGCCTGAATTTAGTTGTTTTTTCCACTATGGCACATAAAATCAGCATAAGTAGTTCAAGGAGCTTCAGAAAGTTGAAAATCCACAGATTCGTTCTGTTTTCATCTTTTCTGGGTCTGATAAATGGTGTCATTTTGATGGTTCTTTTTTTTAGGAATATAAATTTTTATTTGTGTAATTTTTTATAAACAAAAAGTTTATAATGAAGTTATTAAAAGAGATATTTTTTGTTGTTTAGGTTATTCCTCCTCCAAGGAGGCAGAGCCTCGACGGAGTAAAAGCTTAGACCACAAAAATGTTTCATCTCTATTTATCTGCATTTTTCATCTGTCTCCTATATTCACAGATTACTGCAAATCTAAGTGCAATTATAGCGATTTTATTCAACATTTTAAGACTTTCTGTAAACTCAAGCACTGTCTAGAAAAGTGGTCTATTTTGGGATGGCTACACCATTAGCAGTTAGCATGTGTTAACAGCAACATGTTTTACATTGAGGTGATACCGTCGGCTTGAAGTGACGCAGTGATCAGAAAACTCTTTGTTGTACAATTTGTACACAACCAGGCTTTTATCCAAGCTGCCGTCGGGAAGATTTTTAAAAGAAAACTTTCTGCCTAACAAGCTCAATCTCATCTTCCTTCACTGTTCGCCAGTGCCTGACTTCACTCGGTGCTTCCTGTGCTTCTTCTTTATGGCTACAAACAGACTTTAGGTTCATTACCGCCACCTACTGGGCTGGAGTGTTCACCAGAGTTACAGGTGTGCCAGAAATGAGGGAAGTGAGGAGGGTGCAACTAATTGCGTTATTATTTTTAACGCGTTATTTTCACTGAAATTAATTAATCGAAATTAACGCGTTAAGTCCCAGCCCTAATATATATATATATATATATATATATGTGTGTGTGTGTGTGTGTGTGTGTGTGTGTGTTAGTGCTGTCAAACGATTAAAATTTTAAAATCAAATTAATCACAGGGTTGCTGTGGATTAATTTTGATTAATCGGAATTTTAAATATCATTCATTTTTTATCTATATTAATCGCGTTGCATTTTGCATGAGTAAACAGCTTCAAGAAAGAATATATATGCACTTAACATGTTTATTAAACATCTGTGCTTCGGTGAAAAAAAACTCTTTCCTGCAGAGTGTGCCTATTACTGTGAGTTGGTGGACTGTTCCATCTTTGGGGCTTTTTTGTATTCAAAAAGAGGGCCAACATGCTGTTTAGCGCAGGGGGATTCAACTAAAATTCAAAGAGGTCCAGTCAGAAAATGTATTAAAGCAAAGGTCCAGAAAATCTTAAATTAGTGTGATATATGTTGATGTAACCTAGTAGTTTTATTAGTGTCTGCTTGTAATCAATAACTGACTGTCAAATGAAATAGATTCAGTACGGTTCAGAACCATTTTGACAACATTTATTAATAAATAACTTTTAATATAACTGTACATCTGAAAACAAAGTGAATAATAATGACTGAACAACCTGAACCAACTTATATACATCTTTAACAATACCTAAATCTCAAAAAATGTAAACAGTTGAACACTTTTACATATTTTTCGGTCTTATATCACTTCCCTTATACCCCTGCTGCTTAATGGGAGAACTGAGCTGCCAGTATTCTGAATCGTGGTCTGAATGGTGTCAGGTGGCAGGATGCTCTCCATGGTGCCTCTATAGAAGGTGGACATGATGGGGGCCGGGGCACTGGCTCCTCTCAGCTTACGCAGGAAGTAGATACGTGGTTGTGCTTTCCTGACCAGTGATGTTGTGTTTCTGGTCCAGGAGAGATTTTCTGAGACGTACACACCCAGGAACTTGGTGCTGCTCACCCTCTCCACAGCCGCACCGTTGATGTTGAGAGGAGCATGCTGGGTGTGTCCTCTCCTGAAGTCAACAATGATCTCCTTTGTCTTCTCCACATTCAGAGAGAGGTTGTTGGTGCTGCACCACCTGGCCAGGTTGCTCACCTCACTCCTGTATTGTGTCTCATCGCTGTTACTGATGAGACCCACCACAGTTGTGTCATCTGCAAACTTTATAAAAAGATTGGAGCTGTGAGCTGGAGTGCAGTCATGGGTCAGCAGGGTGAAGAGTAGGGAGCTCAGCACACATCCTTGGGGGCCCCCCGTGTTCAGGATGATGGTGCTCGATGTCTTGCTGCCGACCTGTACTGCCTGTGGTCTCCCTGTCAGGAAGTCCAGTAGCCAGTTACCCAGTGAGGTGTTGAGTCCAAGCTGGTCTAGTTTGTGGATGAGCTGCTGGGGGATGATGGGGTTGAATGCTGAACTAAAGTCTATGGACACAACTCTAACATAAGAGTCCTTGTTTTCCAGGTGTGTGAGGGCTGAGTGGAGTGCAGTGGAGATTGCATCATCGGTTGAGCGGTTGGTCCGATATGCAAACTGGTAAGGATCCAGGGTGGGTGGGAGGAGGGATTTGATGTGGTGCATGACTAAGCCGTTCAAAGCACTTCATCAGGATGGGAGTGAGTGCAAATGGGCGGTAGTCATTGAAGGAGGAGGAGGATGACTTCTTCGGTACCGGGACGATGGTGGCTGTTTTGAGGCACGTGGGGACAACAGCCTGCCTCAGAGAGATGTTAAAAATGTCTGTGAAGACATCCGTTAGTTCCCCAGCACAGTCTCTCAATACACGACCAGGAATGTTGTCAGGACCCGGAGCTTTACGTGCGTTGATCCTGCTGAGGGCTGTCCGCACACTCTCCGGGGACAGTGACAGCACCTGGTCACTGGGAGGACTGTGGTCTTCTGTGCAGGGGTGCTGTTGTTTGCTTCAAAACGGCCGAAGAAGTCATTCATCTCATTCAGCAAACAAATGGTGCAGTCAGGGGTCTGCTGTGGGGGCTTGTAGTCCGTTATGGACTGTATCCCCCGCCACAGGCTCTGAGTGTCTTTGCTGTCACTAAAGTGATGAGCTACTCTCCTGGAGTACTGCCTCTTGGCCTCTCTGATGCCGCGAGACAGGTTGGCCCTAGCTATCCTCAGGCCCGCCTTGTCTCCAGCTCTGAAGGCATTGTTTTGTACCTTCAGGAGCCTGTAAACCTCCCCTGTCAGCCATGGCTTCTGATTAGCCCGAACAGTGACGGTCTTGGTGGCTGTCACATCATCAATGCACTTGGTGATGTAGGCAGTGACAGTCTCTGTGTACTCCTGGAGGTCTGTAGTGTTATTGTACGTGGCAGCTTGTTTAAATACATCCCAGACTGTGGTGTTGAAACAGTCCTGAAGTGTCTCTGAAGACCCTTCTGGCCACACACGTACCCGTTTCCGAACTGGTTTGATGGTTTTAACCAGTGGTCTGTATGCTGGAATTAGCATAACAGTAATGTGCTCTGAGGCACCAAGGTGTAGGGCAGGGGAAAGGCCTTGTAGGCTCTTGTCTGGGTAGTATAAACAAGATCCAGTATATTGTCTCCCCGGGTAGGAAAGTCTATGTGCTGGTGCATGTTGGGAAACACGGCCTTTGGATCCGCATGGTTAAAGTCCCCAGCCAGGATCAGAAAAGCATCCGGATGGGCCGTCTGCTGCTCACTGATGTGGTGGTACAGTTCATTCAGTGCTTCCCCCCTGCTGTTGCCGTTGGGAGTAGGGGGGACGTACACAGCAACAAGCAGTATGGCTGTGAGTTCCCTGGGTTGGTAAAATGGACGGCACTTCATGATCATAAACTCCACAAGGCTCGAGCAGTGACTGTAGACTACAACAGCGTCACAGCACCAGGCGTTGTTAATGTAAACACAGAGCCCGCCACCGCGGGTCTTACCTCCCTCGACGAGAGCTCTGTCTGCTCTGTAGCATGTTAGCCCGTCGAGCTGAATGGCACAGTCTGGGACGCTGTTGTTAAGCCATGTTTCAGTAAACACAAACACACAGCACTCTCTCACTGTTCTCGTGGTCGAGCAAAGCAGTTGGATGTAGTCCAGCTTGTTGTCCAAAGAGCGTACGTTGGCCAGCACGATGCTGGGGATCGCCGGCTTGTTGGGGTTAGCCGCTAGCCTAGCCCGGATACCTCCGTGCTTGCCCCACTTCTGCTTCCTCTCACGCCGCTTGTAGCGCCTCCACTGTGGGCGAGTTGCAGTAGTGCGGGTCGGTGATGGAGTAGGTCTCCGGAGCAGACCGTGGCGCCGTAGCTCTTCTGGGCCTTCCGGTTCCGGCTGAGTGAACGCTGGCACGTTTGGCTGCTGCTACTCACCGGCAATTTTTAAGTGTTTTTAGCGGTTCTCCGGCCCATTCCAATCTACTCGACTGGGAATCTTAAACCTCCTCTACCGCCTGATGTTCCTCATTACTGCTGTCATAGCCCTACAGTGCTGTGATTGCTGGCTAACTATTGCCTACCTGCTCGGTTCACCTCCCAGCTCCACGTCATTGGCATTCTCTACCGTTTCGCTATGTGGACTGGCGGAGCTTTTGTGTGGTCCCTACTGGTCTGGACTGTCCTGGTTCTCCTCCATCTACCGGTTGAGGGACTACTCCAATATTCGCCAGCGGAGCTTCTCAGGCTCCGCTTCCAGCGGTCCAGATCTCCTCCGGCAGCCCTGCATCTCCACCCGGACATCGGCGTCCAGCAACGCCCGAGGTGCGTCCAACAACGCCCGAGGTACATCCACCGTGGTTCTCGGCGGGGTTTCCATTTCTCCGGCTCCAAAGGGATTTCCTCCTTCTGGTCCTCCACTCGCCGACCACCCAGAAACACCGGCCGGTCTGTCAACCACAGTGTGTTAGCCCGCCTGGCTAGGTCGGCTAATGCTCCTCTCTCCAGCGACAACACCGGCGTCAACTTCGGTCTGCTGAACATCCGCTCCCTCACGGGCAAAGGACATCTCGTCCAGGATCTCCTTACCGACCGTAAGCTTGACTTTCTTTGTTTAAATGAGACTTGGCAAGTACCTGGTGACTTCTGTCAGCTTAACAACTCCACTCCCCCTGGGTTTGTTTACATTTGCAAACCTCGCGGCTCTGGTCGCGGAGGGGGTCTCGCGATACTGTATCGCGAGAAGTGGAAGGTCGTTCCAGTTTCTCTGCCTCCTTTCTCTTCAATAGAATGCCTCGCCTGTCAAATCTCCGGCCCCACTCCCACAATCATCGCCACAGTCTATCGTCCCCCCAAGCCTCACACTGACTTTTTAAATGAATTCTCTGGCCTTCTCACCCACCTTTCCGCTCTCTCCCCAAATGTAATCCTGCTGGGAGATTTCAACATTCACATGGACAATACTGCTCTCCCCCTCACCAAAGACTTCTCCTCATCATCACCACTCGACAGTTTCGCCTTTCAGCAGTTCTCTGACTTCCCCACACACATAAAAGGACACACCCTGGACTTAATTTGCTGTTCCGGTCTCACCCCTTCCAACTGTACTGCTGATAAACTCCTCATTACGGACCACTTCCTCCTCACATTCGATGTCACCCTCCATCTCTCCATCTCTAAGACCCCCCGTACCATCTCATTCCGCAACATCAAGGACATTAACATCGACTCCCTCTCCTCCTCCATCGCCACCTTGACATTAGACTCTTCCTCCACCCCTGACGACCTGGTCAACCTTTACAATAACGGCCTCACGAACATTCTCAACTCACTCGCTCCTGTCAAAACGCGCTCTGTCTATTTCACTCGGTCTGCTCCCTGGTTCACTCCCGATCTCCGTGCCATCAAATCAAAAAATCGCCAGCTTGAAAGACTTTACAGGAAATCTGGTCTCACCATCCACAAAGACATGTATACTGCTCAGTTATCGCATTACAAGGACTCCATCTCTCAAGCTAAAGCACAATACTATTCTGGACTCATCTGTTCAAATGCGGGCAACACAAGGACTCTCTTTTCCATTTTCAATAGCCTCACCCAACCCCCTGACTCCCTACCCCCCCATTTCTACTCCCACGACACCTGTAATTCTCTCCTGCAGTTCTTCAATGAAAAGGTTATAAAAATCCACCAACATCTTGGCTCCACAACCTCACCCCTCCCCTCCTCTGAACTTTCTCCCCCCGTCATCTATTTTCCACTTTTGAACTCCCGGGTCCCTCAATAATTTCTGAGTTTATTACCAAGTCCAAGCCTTCCACATGCCACCTGGACCCCCTTCCCACAGCCTTGGTCAAATCCTGCCTCCCCTCTCTGCTCCCTCTCATTTTAGCCATCATCCATTCCTCTCTGTCTTCTGGTTTTGTTCCCACTCCCTTCAAATCTGCAGTGGTCAGCCCCATCCTTAAGAAGCCTGGTTCAGATCCCAATAATTTTAATAACCTCCGTCCCATTTCCCACCTTCCCTTCATCTCCAAAATCCTAGAAAAAATTGTTGCCTCTCAGCTCCACACTCATCTCACACGAAACTCCCTCTATGAACAATTCCAGTCCGGTTTCCGTCCCCGCCACAGCACTGAAACAGCCCTGATTAAGATCACAGATGACCTCCTTATGGCAGCTGACTCCGGTTTACTCTCCATACTCATCCTCCTTGATCTGAGTGCGGCCTTCGACACTGTTTCTCATCCCATCCTCCTCAGTAGACTTTCCTCCATCGGCATCACTCACACCCCCCTTCACTGGTTTCACTCCTACCTCACTGGCCGCACTCAGTTCATTCAGCTCAAGTCCTTCACTTCACAGCCCTCCCCCGTCACTTCTGGTGTGCCCCAGGGCTCCATCCTGGGGCCTCTCCTCTTTATCATATACCTCCTCCCCCTCGGCAATATCTTCCGTAAATATGGTATCCATTTTCACTGCTTCGCGGATGACACCCAGCTCTATCTCTCCAGTAAACCCAACTCCACCCTCCCACCCTCCTCCCTCACCCACTGCCTTTCTGACATCAAAGTTTGGCTCACTGCAAACTTCCTCAAATTAAACAGCGATAAGACAGAACTTCTTCTTGTAGGTACTAAATCCACCCTATCCAAAGCTGACAGTTTCTTTCTCACCATTGACAGCTCCACAGTGTCCCCCTCCCCTCAGGTAAAGAGTCTGGGTGCCATCCTCGACAGCTCCCTTTCTTTTCACTCCCACATTAATAACATTACTCGGTCTGCTTATTTCCATTTACGTAACATTAATCGTCTCCGCACCTCCCTCACCCCTCATACCACAGCCATTCTAGTTCATAGCCTCGTCACCTCCCGTATTGATTATTGTAACTCACTCCTCTATGGTGTCCCCCACAAATCCCTCCATAAACTCCAACTGGTTCAGAATTCTGCAGCCCGCATCATCACCCGTACTCCCTCCTTTCACCACATCACCCCCGTCCTCCAGCAGCTTCACTGGCTCCCGGTCCAATTCCGCATCATTTTCAAAATCCTGTTGTATACATTTAAATCCATCCACAACCTCGCTCCCCCCTATCTGTCTGATCTCCTCCACATTGCCACTCCGTCTCGTTCCCTCAGGTCCTCCTCCTCCCTTCACCTCTCTTTACCTTCTGCCCGCCTCAGCACCATGGGGAGCAGAGCTTTCAGCCGCTCTGCTCCCCAACTCTGGAATTCTCTCCCACCAGACATCCGTAACATTGTTTCTTTACCCCAGTTCAAGTCAAGACTCAAAACTCATCTGTTTAAATCCGCATATTCGTTGTAATTTCATTGTTTCTTTTAACTGTTGTTACCTTTGTCTGCTGTTTTGTTTTATTTATTTATTGTGTTTTATCCTCTGTAAAGTGACCTTGGGTGTTTTGAAAGGCGCTGCTAAATAAAATGTATTATTATTATTATTATTATTATTATTATTATTATTATTCGGTGTCGGCAGAGTTTAACCCTGTAAGTGCTGCTCTGTTAGCTTCAAGTAGAAACTCACGGCAGTATGTTCGCTTTGCTGTTGAAGGACGCGACGGAGACATACAAGAGCACTGAGGCTCACAAAAACACACGAAAACACTGTTTTTGTCGGGAGAGAGAGAAGCCGCTGCGTCTGCATGCGCCGCGATCTTGAAGTCATTGAAGAATGTGATTTCTTTTGATTTACAGTCTCTTTTCAGAACCACAGGTAACTACCAAAAAAAATATTTTGTGGCTGTTCTCCAACATTAGCTAGCTACATAAATGAAAATTAGCAAAGCCCACTTAGACACTATTAGCATTTAATACATTGTGTACGGTTATATTACTGTGTGGTCCAACCCAGTCTAACTGGTGTCTTCCTTTCACATTTTGAAGGCCACGCCGAAGTCCAACTGTCGTCCACGAGTGAGGTCGAAGGGCAGCCCCCTCAGGGGGGTCTTGTCACCTCATATCTGTAGCAGCATAGACTGCAGAGTAGAACACTTACATCTTCATGGTGCATTCAAAAGCACTCAGACATCGGAGTTTTGCTTGTTATTCGTCCGTTCTGGACTGTCGCTCTTTCCAGACGGCCACAAACTTTTATATACATATTTTTGAATGAGATCGTTCAGAACTGGGGTGGCAGCTGGGGTGGCAAGACATCTTCTAGGAGTGGCAGTTGCCACCCTATGCCACCTCAGTAGATCCACCCCTGGTGGTTAGTGCCGTTGCCTTTCAGTTAGAAGATCCCTGGGATCTTTCTGTATAGAGTTTGCATGTTCTACCTGTGCATGTGTGGGTTTTCTCCAGGTTCTCCAGCTTCCTCCCACAGTCCAAAAACATGCTGACGTTAATTGGTGTTTCTAAATTGTCTGAGCGTGTGAATGTGAGAGTTCTTGTTTGTCTCTCTGTGTAACCCCGTGACCTGTCCAGGGAGCCCCCTGCCTTCACCCTAAGTCAACTGGGATAGACTCCAGCGCCCCTGCGACCCTAATGAGGATTAAGCAGTGTGTAGATAGTGGATGGATGTGCAAGTGGTCAGAACGGAACTTCCAGAGAATGTAGCTGGAACACTGGGAGCTGTGTATTGCTGCACAAGATCAGTAGGAGGGGCATAGTGGCCAAACTGACAGTTCAGGTATGGGTTTTAGCTTTTTACAGGTACAAACTTTTTGATTATACTTTGTGTATAAGCCCTAAGGTCAGAATGCATACATATATGACATAATTTAGCATTTTAATTCATATTAACACAGCAGTTTGTGTTTACAGGTACAAATTTAGTAGGGCAGCTTAACTTTTTGTATCAAGAGTTTTATACACTGACACTGTATCTGAAATCTGTCTGCTTCTATTTGATGTTTTTGCCATCTGCTATGAGTCAGATTTTGTAGTACCAACAATGAAAAAATCGTCATTGGTTGTACTTCAAAGTCAGTATTCAGCCTTTGTATTTGAATCTTTGTTCCTGGCAAGAATTGAAATCATATTCCAGCTCACCTGCCTCTTCCTCCAACAAGTCTGAGA
Source organism: Amphiprion ocellaris (assembly GCF_022539595.1). Lineage (NCBI taxonomy): Eukaryota > Metazoa > Chordata > Actinopteri > Pomacentridae > Amphiprion > Amphiprion ocellaris. The sequence continues at coordinate 11,679,693 of NC_072771.1, read as the reverse complement.
GACCATCTTCAGTGGCACCACTGCTTCGACAGTACTCAACAATCTGCTTGAGCTTGGTAGAGAGGTAGGACTCCTGAGGAGAGGTGGAATACAGATGTGTCTCAGTAAGGTGTCAATGACACATCATTAATAGGTATTAGCAGTGACTGATGCACTACCTACCTGCAGATAGTACACATGAGGATGGAGAGGCTGGTACATGTCTTTTATAGCAGCAGCCCTCTCAGCAGATGTCACACTGAGTCGCCTTCGCCTGTCCACTTCCTGCAAAATCTAAACAGAGCAGTCACAGTTCAGTTACAGTCTGACAGTTACATTACAGATTATGCAACTAATTCTTTTTTTTTTTTTTTACATAGATTCCTTAAAGATTTGATCTAAACGGATTAAAACAGAGAAGAAATGTCCAACGTGTTCACACTTTAGCCTGACAGATTCTGGATTTTTGAGGTTAAATGATGTTGACTTGAAGGTTTTAACAGTGTATCAGCCAACAGAAATATTTAGCATACACTTTTGACATGAGCAACACATTTTACGATATAAAAACTAACCTTTCAGTGCTCTCTTGTAGACAGTAATTATAGAATAGATAGAGTGTTTTAAAAATACCTACAATTCGGAATGTCACAGGAAATGATACTTTGGCGCCAAGCCAATGCCAAAGTGACAGTAGTACTTGTTTTTCTATAGTACTGTAGAAAAGTACTGCTTTTCTACAGCACTATACTTTTCTAGAGTATTAGAAAAGCAGTACTACTGTTTTCAAATTAGAGATTGTAGGTTGAAGTATATTTGGCTGATTGAATCTTCCAAAAAATGAATAAATCTGGTATTGAGGATCATGGACTTTAGTGTTGGTACCAAATTTCAAGTACTGTGAAATCTCTGTCATTACTTACCTTGTCTTACCTTGCAATGCAGTACACTAATACTGATATACAGTGACTGCAGTAAGTTTATATCAATATATCAGCATAACCAATTTATTGGCCTACTGTAACTCTACTGTCATCTCTGTCTCTGACCTTTGACCTGAATCAAAACCCAATATACTCGGTGTACAATCACAGAAGGTTGACAAACCAAGAACAAATACTTTCGAAAAACTGAAATTCTGAATTTGGGCCATTTTATTTTAAAAAATATGATCATTACAACAGTTACTTAAATAGTTTCAGCCTGATTATTATTAATTTTTCATCAAATTGTTCAAGCTCCAGAGGAGGGTGTGATCCAGGGGTATAAGTGGATGAAACTAGTATCCAGAGAGATACACACATACTTGTGCTCTGTCATGAGAGAGGACATTACATTAGCGATGTACAATATTATGACTTGTATTGGCTGCTAAAGGTTGTTAAACAAAATATAGATATAAAATACAGTCATGTATCATAGCGCACTAATAAAGAAAAGACTAAATCTAAGCTAATAGCAGCTAATCAACCTAGTCAAATAACTAATTGATTATTTATGATTTCATAAACACCGAAAATTATGTCCATATGTGATGACAATCTAACTACTACTTTACCATTAGTAAAATATCCAGACAGCTGTGCTGGAGCTCAGGACTCAACAGGAGGACGATCGTTACGTAATAAATGATTTACGTGCATTTATAAATTGCTGCTCCTGGTTTGACCGCTCACCTGTCTGAGTTGAAGAAAAGTAAACAGTGTGATATGTTGTTAGATTCTGACTGATCTTGTCTTCATATTAGAGATAATTTATGATTCTAAGTAAATAATTAAGTCCCTGTTGTCGTTGAGAGTGAGCACTCTCACTTTGCTGCTGCCGCAGTTTGATGCTGCAAATATTCAATAAACTCAAAGGAAAGATTCGTAAAACCAACTGGAAGCAACAAACTAAACTGCAGCTAATGTTAAGATTTTGTCAAAACCTGGATTATTTTTTTTGCATTTGTTATTGGTGAGTCTCATTAATCTGACCTGTTTAGTCTCTTCCTTCACTGCAGTAAAGTTTTATTTTCATGGACATTTTGGTTCATAATGGATGTAAAATTGTAAAGCCAAGTGAATGACAAAAGCATGATTACTTGGTCTGTCGGTCTCTATGATCCCTTTGTACCAATATTGTTGCTGCAATGTGAAAAAAAAATTAAATGAGTGCATGTCTGTAATGGGTTTATGTCTGCAACTGTCAGGGCACCATCAAGATTAAAAATAGACATAATAATATAGTAATTCCAGTACAGGAGAGACCTGATGGTTTCTACAGTTTGGTGGAAAATAATATGTAAATAAATTGTCAATCAACCAAAACGAGTTGTATTGAAAAATATCAGCATGTCAGTTATTGGTAAAAATCCCTTACCATGCGTCCTTACATTCCATTGGCTTGCAGCAATTTCCAAGACCCACACATTACCCATAACCATAACCTTAACTTATACACAACCTGACCCTTAAACTTCAAGCCAAGTCCTCACCTAAAATTTGCATGTTGTAGCTAAGTTATGGGGATTTGTTTTTGGGCCCTAACAAGAAGTAGAGGCCAAAAATGTGACAGAGTAAACACACTCCTACAAGTACCTTGGTGGGTGTTCACCTGAACAATAAACTGGACTGTTCAGACCACACTACAGCACTTCACAGGAATAGTCAAAGCAGACTATCTACTAACAAGACTGCAGTCTTTTGGGGTGCAGGGGGCACTGCTGAAGACTTTTTATGACTCTGTGGTGGCATCAGCCATCTTTTAGGGAGTGGTCTCCTGCTGAAAAAAGGAAATGTGATCGACTGATCAAGAGGCCAGCTCTGTCCTGAGGCGCCCCCTGGTCTCAGTGCAGGTATTGGGAGAAAGGAGGATGTTAGCCAAGCTAACATTCATGTTGGACAGTGTCCCCACGTATGACACTCTGAGGGCACTGGACAGCTCCTTTAGTAACAGACTGCGTCACCCCATGTTTGTGAAGGAGCGTTACCACAGGTCCTTCCTTCCTGCTGGTATCAGACTCCATAATCAGCACAGCTCCCAACAGACCACACACATTCACTTAATGACAGTTAGCAAACTGTGATGTGCAAATACACCCATTTGTGTATTGTTGTGAACAATATTTCAGTAATAGTTTTAATGCTATAAATATTGGATGTTGCATGTGAAATTAACTATGTGATAAATTAATATAACTGACTGCATAACAGAAGCTGAATAACTGAGCATTTAAGCGCTAGTAATGCACAACAGCTACAAATTAATAGACAGAACATTACAAAGGCTAAAGCTTCTACTTCCCTGCAAGGCTCCACAACAACCTTGACAGGAAAAACATGCTTTCAATTCTCCAATGCATATTAAATATTCTTAACCCTCATCAGTACATGTGGCAAAATCTACTTGATCCATACACTTGGGGTCCAGCTGGACCTCAGTTCCAGCTGAAGAAAAACAGCCCCCAATACATGATGCTGCCACCACCATGCTTCACTGTAGGTGTGATGTTCTTTTGGTGATGAGCAGTGTTGTTTTTATGCCAAATATACTTTTTGGAATTATGGCCAAAAAGTTCAACTTTGGTTTCATCGGACCATAAAACATTTGCCCACATGCGTTTGGGAGATTTCAAATGTGTTTTTGCCAAATGAAGCTGGGCTTGGATGTTTTTCTTCGTAAGATAAGGCTTCCGTCTTGCCACCCTACCCCATAGCCCAGACATATGAAGAAGACAGGAGATTGTTGTCACATGTACTACAGCCAGTACTTGCCAGAAATTCCTGCAGCTCCTTCAATGTTGCTGTCGGCCTCTTGGCAGCCTCCCTGACCAGTTTTCTTCTCGTCTTATCAATTTTGGACGGATGTCCTGTTCTTGGTAATGTCACTGTTGTGCCATATTTTCGCCACTTAATGGTGACTGTCTTCACTGTGTTCCATGGTATATTTAATTCCTTGGAAATTCTTTTGTACCCTTCACCTGACAGATATCTTTGAACAATGAGATCCCTCTGATGCTTTGGAAGCTCTCTGCGGATCATGGCTTGTGCTGGAAGATGTGGCTACAAAAATGTCAGGAAAAGCCTACTAGAACAGCTGAACTTTATTTGGGGTTAATCAGAGTCACTTTAAATGGTGACAGGTGTGTGTTGACTCCAGTTTAACATGAGTTTGAATGTAATTGGTTAAATCTGAACACAGTCACATCCCCAGTTATAAGAGGGTGTGCACACTTATGCAACCTCATTATCTCAGTTGTTTATTTTTACTTCACCTCCCTGTAAAGTTTTAGTTTGGTTTTCAGTTGCGTTGTACAGGTTATAGGTCACATTAAAGGTGGAAAAAGTTGTGAAATTATTTATCTTGGTGTCATTTTTTTATGTCACAAAAACCTGGCATTTGAACAGGGGTGTGTAGACTTATTATATCCACTGTATACACCACAAACCTGGCTGGAATCAAATAAGCTTTGGTTTATGTGATGGCAACTATGTGGGTGACAACTACCTAAAGGGACTAAAAAATCCAACTTGCAATTAAAAAAATATGACACCTTATATAAGCCTGGGGTCCCCAGGTGTACTGATGAGGGTTAAAGGATAACTGAGACTCAGGATTCCTCATTATAGCAAATAAAGAACGCACTGACAGTATTATATTCTTAAATTTGTGTTGTTAGTATCCTTGTGTTCTTCTGTTTTTCTTATTTGTATTGTATATATAGTGTATATAGCTCACACCTTTAATTTATAGTTGTGTTTTCTGGATTTTTCTTACTGTCACTTTGCTGCTGTGACATTTCAAATTTCCCCTTGTGGCACTTACAAAGGATACTCTATTCTACATTTGTGCTGTCCCCCTTAACTTGAACAACACACACACACACACACACACACACACACACACACACACACACACACACACACACACACACACACACACACACACACACACACACACACACACAGTTCACATACTCTCTCACCTTGTTGAGAACATCCTCAAACTGCTCCTCTGTGTCGCAGCCGAGCTTCTTCAGCAGCTGCATCAACAATTCACACACAGTACACAGCCGTTAGCCGGCTAGCCGCCATGACAGCGGATAGTTAGAGAGGAAACACTAGTACTACTGACTCACTATGTGGTAGTCCAGTCTGAGCTGCTGCTCCGACACGAAACGGACATGGAGCCGGTAGTCCTCCAGGAAAATATTATCAGTGGTGAAGCACTTACACACATAAAACTGACACCTTCTGTCCGCCTCGTTTGCCATTACTGACAGTTTAGAAGGAGATACCTGAGTAAAACACAGAAACTGTCAGCTGGGGTCAGTCAGATACGAACACCGCCGGGTCACCGTCCTTCAAATTAAGAGCGTCAGGAAGACCCACAAAAATAAAACACACCAGACCTTGCAAGTAATTAGCTAGATAGCTAGCTAGATAGCCAGCTAGCTAGCTAGCTAGCTAGCTAGCTAGATAGATAGATAGACAGATGCTTTATTAATCCCGAGGGAAATTCAAGAATCTTCAGAAACAGTCTAAAATGTTTTGTTTATGCAAATATAGCATACCACATTGAACCGAACTGAACTGAATTGCTACTACAACGCACCCACTCAATTAAAGAGAAAAGTGATGAGAGTCTGGCCAGGATTACTATACAATGCTTTCCTTAAGTTTTTCCATTTTGTTTGTTAGGATTCATTTTTTTTTTAAAGGCACTGCTAGTTTAACAGTGAAACTGATATCAGACATGGGTACTACAGTATTGATATCAATAACTATTTATTGTGCAATTAATGCATGAGTTGTGCTTGGCCTTTTAAAGGAGAGATGTGGATTCAAGGAATAACCCTAGCTGCACACACACACACACACATACACACACACACACACACACACACACACACACACAAGAACATGGAGTGATTCTACGCATGCACATTCCAAAGAGATAGAGTTTTTTGCTATGCCTCACAGTATATTCCTATTTCTTTATAAGGTAACAACAAGAAGTTGCACTGAAACTTTTTATATAAGGTGAGAAACCATAATAATCCTTCCTATGGGTTACCACCAGTGGCTGCATCACATCACAGCTAAGAAAGGAGAAAAAATGACAGGTAGGATTTTTTATGCAGGACTTTTACTTGTAATGGAGTATTTTTACATAACTGCATTGGTACCATTACTAAAGTAAAATATCTGAATAGTTCTTTACATCAGTGGGGTGCAAGCAAGTGCACAATATCTATTTGCAATGATAAACAGAGAATGTCAGTTATATTCCTGATGTAATGACTGTACTGAGCAGTTGTAGTAACACATTGTGACCACTAGATGGTGGAAACACTGATTACACTCAGGAAGCGCTTAAAGGCGCTGTGAGATTGTGGATTGCGCTGCTAAAACTTTCATCAGCTTATGTTTATGATATGTTAATGAATCAAATTTATGGTGTAGATTGTGTTTTATTTGTTTCATTTCAGCCACTTTTCCCTGTCACGCTTTAGGAAATATCACAGAAAACAATAAATCTGGCCTCATGTTCCTGACATAGAAGTGTTTATTTGTAGTAGAATCTAAGCTGAGAGAACAGCCTCCTCAAACTTGCTGTCATCACACTTCATTGCAACCAACTGCAACAGCCATGTTTCTCTTTTTTTCTTTTATGCTTCTTTTCTCTTCCTCTGTCTTTCCTGCCATCTGTCTTCTGAAGAAACCAAAGAATCCCTTGTTTTTCTTGCTTTTGACAGGGAGCTCTTGGCTGTCCACCTTCGGTGTTTCCTGTTCCTCCTCAATTTCTTTTATCTCCTCCTCAAAGACTTTGTCCGCTTCCTGCAGTTTGTCTTCTTCCTGCACTTTTTCCTCTTCCAGCAGTTTTTCCCCTTCCTGCAGGTTTTCACACAACCACTTTATTTTGCAGTTCAGTATTGTCCTCCTGCAGGTCTTTTGGGTCTTGCACTGCCTCCACTTTCTCTTGGTTCTGTAGTCTCACCATCTGTTGTTCTTTCTTTCTGAGCTGCTCCTTCAGCCGATTCAGCTCTTGATCCTTGGCCTTGCTGGACTTGGTGAATCTTTGCCTCTCAGCCTTCGGCAGGTCTTTCGGGTCTTTAACCAAAACCTCCCTGTTTGCCACAAGAGCATCCCTAATGCTGACCAGGGTGTTGCTCAGTTTTAGCTTCTCGCTGATCTTCTGGTTATCACCCACAAGTATGTTGATGTACTCTTCCAGGTGTTGATTCTGCTCCATCAGCTGCTGGTTTTCAGCCTGGGATGCCTCCAAGGCTTTTCGCAGCTCAGTCAGTTCCTGGGCTTGGTTTTGGCGACCACCACATTGAGAAATGGTGGCACATCCTTGTTGCCGTTTTTGATTGAATCTTTGAGCCATGATGCACACAGAAAGACACTCTGAAGATCGTTGGTAATGTCACATCTGTAGAAGACTATAGTTAGTGTAGAGGTTTGTTGTCCTTCGTTGTCGTATTTGACTGGGACTCTGTGGTGTAGTTTGTGTGTCTCGTGGAGATACTGGTTACTAACTGGATGCCTGAGTTGGCTGAATCTGCCCTATTTATGCTATTGGCTGATGAGTTTCACTGATTTCAGAATGTGACGTCACCATTGTACCTGGTTGTGAAATCATGAGGATTTTAGAATGTCACATGGCCCTTTTGCCAAGTAACACAGCTGTTTTTAAAAATATATATATACTTCTGCTTCCATGTCTTTCACACAGCACACTTGTTAGCTTTTCCAGCTATCAAGTGTATCAAAAAGTCTGTTATGAAAAGTGGCGAGTATACTGCTCTGCAAAACTCAAAATCAGAAAAATAAATGGAAAATACTATGAAGCATTTTCTAAAATCACTTAGGGCTGTTGTGAGTGTGGTTCTTATATCTTCAAAACCTCCTCTAACCATATGGGCAAAAAATATTCTTTCTACCGAATGAAAAAAAACTATTTGAAACTGTTTCAGGAATCAATACAAAAAGAAAACAGGAAAGAGTCAAAAAGGTTAAAACTCAGATTTTTCAAACACTATTGTTACTTTAACATTAACACAAACCGATAGATAGAATTAAAACATGAATACATTCGAATACATGAGCTACACCGTCTTGAAACTCGTAACAACTGGTAACAAGTCAACTGCACTAGGAAGCAGTTCTGGGGGAACATTTTTGCAAAAAAATGTCTCTGTATGTCTTATACTACACAAACTGATTTTACTATAATGAAAGAAACATTTGTCATCATCATGATTGTTTCCTATTAAGGCAAATAAAGCACCACATAAAAACATTGTTAAGTGAAATACGTGAAATCTGACACAATTTGGCACAAAGACCACTTTTATTCTTGACATCCTTCTGCGATATCTGAACTAGAAAGCATCTTGGGTTGTCAGAATGGAAGTAGATGAGGATATAAAATAATGGTTTCATGCTGAAATATACTGCTGAAATGTCAAACGCAGAACATCCCATCACATCTAATCTAATACATTCACAAATTGTGTTTGCATGTAGGCTATAGGTGGAAAAACGCTTGAATGTGTGTTTACTGCTGCTGTATTTCATTCTTATTAATGTTCCACATTTGTAAGAATTATATTATTAACCCTTTAGAACTCAGCATAGCACAGGTGCTACGATTTGCATATTGACTTTTGATTGGCGATAAATCTGAAACCAGATAAAATAGATCAATCCTTCTTTTTGCATATAAAATCAGGGGAGTTAGACTAACATTTCACACATTCACCAGGTCTCAGAGCGCTTTTTCATTGTGATGTGTTTTTGAAAATAAACAACAAAAACAAAAGCATAATAAAAATCTTTCAGATTCTCAAATTTTGCACTGTTATTTATTTTTATTTATTTTTGTTTTGTTTTTGTTTTTTTGTTTTTACAGGTTACAAAATTGACCGTATCTCAACAAGCAAGTTATGTTCAGACTCCAAACAAATTTCCTGTGGTTCCGAAGGATATTGTGCAACGTTTTTACATTTACAAATTTGAGGGATACAGCTATGCAATTTCTATATTTTGAAATATATGTGAAAAAAACAAGAATGATTTTCATTTTTTAATGGTTTATTGCACTTTTAGGCAATCTATTGTAGTAGTTAAGACACAAGTCAATACATATTATTGAAACTTGGGATATAAGGGTTATATTGATGGAAAGCAAATAAAAAATACTCCAAAAAATGACACTACAGCATGTAAAAATATATCCTGGCAGACTTGCACAATGGTAGGTCTTGAAGAGTTAATAGTGTATTGCCATTGTAAAGTTTTTGGTTGTAGAAATTACCATATTTAGGAGCCCTGGTATATACAATGTTTGCCTACAGCCACAGAATAGTGTACTGTTCCTTCTGGGAAGGACGGTCATCATCAAACTCTCAGTCTGGACATTGACAACCTCATGTCGAAATATCCACTTTATTTCCTGTATTTTTTGAAGGAGGATTGCAGTAGCACCTGTTGTCCAGAAGGAGCCGCTAATGCGGAAAAAGCCCAGGACACCAACCGCCTACAGGCAAAAGTAGAAGAAGATAAGGAAGCCAGGCACGGGCTTTGTAGGTTCATCCTGTTATTGTTGTGATTTTTGTTCTGTCTTTGTCAGCAGGAGCCAGCACTGCTGCTAATTATGCCGATTGGTAAACAGTATATTAGAGCTGATTGAGATTCACAGTCTCTGTGTCGTCATAAAGTGTGAGATGTTGAGCGTGGAGTCGTTGCAAGTGGCTGAGGAGGAGGTGGTTGAATCCAGCTCCAACAAACTCGGGGATATTTACACTTTTGTGACCAAAGGCTGTTTTCCTCAGACCATGAATCCTCTACGAAAGAAGAATCTCAAAAGATACGCCCAGAAATTTATCACTGACGGTAAGGCTTCTTTTAAAACCTTGACTTGCCAGTGTGTTGCTTTTCTGAAGCTCCGGCTAACCGTCTGTCAGCAGCACGAATTTCACTTCCCAAAACCTGCCAATTTAAGATCGCCTTGCTTTATTTCAAATCTGTACCATGTACGACATAGTGTAAGGTTTTAGATGAATCTATAGGAACCTGCGAAAAAATCGGCTCATCAATTTCGAGGTTTAATCTGACCTGCTTTTTTATTAATCCCCTTTAACTTCTAAAACTCACTTCAGTCAGCTTGTACTTGGGTGGAAAAGGATTATGAGCATTCTGTGAGTGGTGTTTGATAATTAGTTTATATGCCAAATTAAAGAACGAACCTCACTTGTTCTCGGAAAATCCAGATCAAATTCTACTTACTAGACAACAATAAATGCCTATACTTTTGAATGCAGTATGGTGTGATTTGTCTGCATTCTATAACAGTTATCTGTATAGCAATATATTGGCCAATGTTCTTGATATAATCATTTGCATACAGTATGATAAAAGTTATATTGCAACTGGAAGGTGGTGGGGTGATTAACTTTCCAGGAATATATATCACAAACTAATCTGCAGCTTACAGTAAAACCATAGCTTGACTCTGCACTGCCATCTGGTCCGCTGTTACACATGCTCTACTACATGTGCTGCAGCCGGTCTTACAGCTTGTTCCCTTCATTCATATCTGTGCATCCTATCAAGAGGGCAAGCTGTATTATGTGGGACCCAAGAAAGAAGAAAAGAGGGAGGTGGTGATTGAGGCTGAGAGGAAGAGGCAGATTTTTCTCGACTGCCACTTCAACGACATTGGCCATCACCTGGGCCAAAAGAAGACCGTCCACAGGATCCAGAGCAAGTACTACTGGCTGGGGATCATCAAGGATGTGGTGGACTGGGTACATATGTCTTTACTCGTCTGTTATTGTGCTAACATCCGTAGAACATAATGATAACAGTGTGTGACCTTTGTGACAACTTTTTCAGATCAAAGTGTGTGAGACCTGTCAGCATACAGAGAGGAATAAAAATCTGGCAAGGACAGTTCGGCCCATAAAAGTGGATGCACCTTGGGATGTTGTTGGGATTGACATTATAGGTTTTTGCCAAAGTTCATTTCATAAAGTAATATTTAATTAATTCTGAATGGTGAATTCTTTCCACACATCTGACAGCTGTTTCAGATGTTTTTCTTTCTCTTCCACAGGTCCTTTCCCTGAGACTCAGCAAGGCAACAAGAGTATTACAATTGTCATTGATTACTTTAGTAAATGGCCAGAGGCTTTTCCACTGCAGAAGACAGATGCTCTCTCAGTTGCGAGATGCATCTCAAAATGTATATACAGGTAAAACACCTCACAGTATGCAAGTTCACACAACCCAGTTAATAAAAACTAAATACTTACAGTGGTTATTAGTAAAGACAATCTTTGAAATATTTTTCGCCTAAAGGTAAACTTTGTTTTCTGTTAAATCAGGTTCGGTGCCCCTAAAACGATCGTGTGCACACAGAACGCTGAATTCTGTGATGAGGTGAGACATGAGCAACACAGTTCCATCCATCCATCCATCCATCCATCCATCCATCCATCCATCCATCCACCTCTTAATCCTCATTAGGGTCGTGGGGGGCTGGAGTCTATCCCAGCTGACTTAGTTTACCCTTAGGGGACCCTAGTCTATCACAGGGCTACACAGAGAGACAAACAGTCACACTCACATTCGCACGTACGAACAATTTAGAATCACCTTTTCACCTCAGCATGTTTTTGGACTGTGGGAGGAAGCTGGAGAACCCAGAGAAAGCCCACACATGCACAGGGAGAACATGGAAACTCCATGCAGAAAGCTCCCAGGAAGGCCGGGACATGAACTGGGGGTCTTCTTGCTACAAGGCAAAAGTGCTAACCACCAAGCCACTGTGCAGTCCAGCAGCACAGTTATTACTCTGTCAAGGAATGTGGCGGAGTAATGTGACGATCACCATACGTTTGTCTGTTTATCTGTGTGCAGCATCACTCAAAAACGGAATAATGGATTTGGATGAACTTTTCATTGAAGGCCAGAAATGACACAAGGACCAAGTGATTAAATTTTGGGACTGATGCGGCTTATAGTCTGGATACATGGATTTGTTAAAGATTTCTGTATCATTGCGAGATAGCGGCATGGTGTCTCTGTAACTATGACAACAAGTAAACACTACATCAGCTGCCTGCTGACGATCTCATGATTGCAATCCGACTAAAAATCGGCCGCTGCAGACTTATCGGGACTTAGCCGTCGGAACTGATACAAGGAACATTTGATTAAATTGTGGGGGTGTTTTCTGAGTCCCATCAATTCCTGCCACCCACGACGTTGGGTTAGGTCATGCGATCCGGTATCCGTACATAACATACACATGCATAGCACTCGCCTGCGCTCAGTGCAGTGTCATTTGTTATGAAAAATTTCATCCATCGAAAATGATACACTGACTGAGGGGCATTGGCGGAGTATTGCGCTCTCTGAGTTTGTTTATTGTTGATAATAAAGTTGTTTTATTGTCAGTTTTGTCAGTGCTAATGATGGTGTCTTCTAGGTGACAAAGCTGCTGTGTGAAAGGTGGAGCATCGTGCAGAAGGTTTCTCCTCTAGATCAGCCTCAGCTCAACCCGCTCCATGACTGCACGAGTCCGTTGCTAAAGGAAGCCATAATGCAGATGATAACGGAGAAGCAGGCAGAGTGGGACGACTTTCTAGACCCTGTGCTGTTTCTCTTCAGGACATCCACAAACCCTACGACTAAGTTCACTCCTCACTCCCTCATGTTTAACAGGAAAGCCAATTTACCAAATGAGGTAAGACAGCAACAATAAGCTAATTCTGGAAGTGTGGGTTGCTCTTTGCTCATTATATGTCCTTTTTCATCATCTAGACCACACTGAACCTGTTGAATTATGATGAACCAGAGCAGGATATGTATTCCACAAAGGAGAAGGCCTCTACTTATATGACCATAATACAGGAGCAACAGAACTCTGTTAAGCAGCTGGTAATTCACATTTCTTTATATTTCATAAATGGAAATAGATTCTGGTATAGAAACATGCATTCTTGAATGCAGATGGAATGGGGGTTCTCTCACCATCTTTAAATGGTATTAGTCTCTTAAAGTATTAGTTGGTATTATTTTAAGTCTCTCATAAAACAGTACTCGTGCTCTCAGGTATGTTGAAAGAAATTCCCTTTTAAAGCATTTTAAAATTATACAGACAAAAACATAGTTAGTCCTCAGACCTCAGCAGCATGAGTTACGCTTGATTTTTGGGTCTGTGTTGGTGACTGTTTGTGTAGTTCTCCATGTACACAGAATGAAAGATTACCAGAAGTCTGTCAAGCAGAGGCTACAGAGATGCGCTTGTGTGCAGTCGTCCGACAAGCCAAGAACAGGTCGCCCATGGGAAATAATGAATGGATCGAATGCTGATTGGTTTTAAGAATTTCTTTTACAGATAGTTTGCCATGTTCATGGTTAATAATCAATCGTGAAAAACAAAGAAATTCAATTTAGCTTTTTCCATATGCTGATATAGCTATTTTTAATCACGTGTACTTGCTGTTTGTCACAAAATCAGTTTGGTTACCCTGGAAATCTCAGAAAAATGAGAAAATAAACACACTTCTTACAGTTCTTATTATATAACAACCAACCTCTTTATTTAACTGAAAAGCTGCTAAATGATTGCTACAATATAGCACCTGAGTAAGTTTGGCAAGCATGCCCTATACACACCTGATGTGCCATTGGATATAGGAATGCAGCCCGAGGCTTTAGTTTAGCTTTAGCTTAGAATCATTTTCCGGTCCGACGCAAGCGGCAGCGTCTTCAGTAGCGTTGTCTGTGTCTGAGTTTTTTGCTTGAATTTCCCTCAGGATTAATAACGTATCTAGCTAGCTAGCTGAAAGCATTCACTGCTACAGAATTCATGGTGCCTGTTGCTAAGCTAAGAATTTCCCTCAGGATTAATAACGTATCTAGCTAGCTAACTGAAAGCATTAACTGCTACAGAATTCATGGTGCCTGCTGCTAAGCTAGACACCCATAATACTCTATGCTTGTTAGCACAGAATTGCCTGTAGTAGGAGCAAAAGCCTCCTCAGGTTGCTACAGTCATAAATCTGGTGAACAAGCTGCAGACTTCCATCTCATGAAGTAGCAAGACTCTCCACCTGGTGGTGCCATCAGGTACTTCCGAAAATGCAGAGTATGTTTTCTGAAATGCACACACATTCTTTATCTTCTGCTTTATCTGTTAGTATCATTTTAATTAGTTAAATTATTAGCCAGTTGACAATGAATCAGAATCCAAAAAGGGGAACGTGTCTGTTTAGTATGAACAATGCAAGCGTTTATAAATACAGCATGTTACTCCTGATACAACAGGCCCACCAGTCATGCTCTCTGACACTGATCCAGTTTCACTCCACAACCTTTCAGTATTACATGTCGTCTCTGTGATGAAGCTGTTTTTATCCACTGTTTTAATAGTACATACAATTAACAATGTGTACTTACTTTGCTTGGAAAACTGATCAGAATATTTAGAATAAGGCATATCGACTAACATGGGAACATCTGAGCGAAAGCAATTACAGGCATTAAAAATGTAGCTTTGCCTGTTCTAATAATAACTTAACCATAGATGCATCCCTATACATTGCAGCCCTACACATCATCAACCATACTAAGAAGTACACAGCAGACCATGGGTTCTGAAACCTGAAAACAGACACAAGAAAGAGAGCGATAACAGATTCCATCGTCCCCAAAAAACACAGTGTTTTACACAACCTTTCACTGTGATCAGGGAGACACAATTTTAGCTCTCAGTGGAGTCTGGAGACTGGACTGAGTCTGTTGCATTTTTTCTAATACTCCCAATACGCCACAATTAACAGTAGACCCACTCAAGTGCTACTAAAGTTGAGAATATATAGCTACCTCTAGTTAGGGGCTTGCCCAAGTGGTTCCTGCCTTTTTTTGTTGCATTGTGTATGTCCCCCAGGCCTACTGTCTGACATGTGCTATGGTGTGTTGGCAATGACATGGCATAACAGGGTTTTACAGAAACTCCTTCTCAATTATTTGAGATACAAAATTAACACTAGTATCACCTACAGTGTGTGTCATGTGGCAGCAAACTATCCATCCATCCATTATCTGTACACTGCTTGATCCTCATTGGGGTCACTGGAGTCTATCCCAGCTGACTTAGGGTGAAGGCAGGGGACACCTGGACAGGTCACCAGTCTGTCACAGGGCTACATATACAGACAATCACACTCACATTCACACCTACAGACAATGTAGAATTACCAGTTAACCTCGGCATGTTTTTGAACTGTGGGAGGAAGCCAGAGAACCTGGAGAAAACCCATACATGTACAGGAAGAACATGGAGACTCGATGCAGAAAGATCCTGGGAAGGCTGGGATGCGAACTGGGGATCTTCTAGCTGCAAGGCAAAAGTGCTAACCACTGATCGACTGTGCCGGCAAACTAAATGACTAATCATAATGTTAACAAATATGTACATTTAAAGTCTTAAATTTATAAAGTAGCTATGTATAGCACATTGTGTATGTACAGATTAACTGTTATTTTTACACTTTTGTTTAACATTGTCTCTGTTGTGTGTGTTGTGGTTGCAGGTGATAGCCAATATGAATGCTGCCTACAAACAAGAGAAGAAGAAGAATGCCAAACGCAGAGCACACAACGTCCCCTCTATCACCTTTAAAATTGCAGAACCCCTGTTTGCTACAGTAGACTTGCCCTCCCCGAAAAAAGCGAAAGAGAGTTTATATTTGTCGTTTCCTGTTGAGACGGTCCTGGCCACTGAGCAAAACAGCTCAGAAGACACAAAGACAGAGTTAGCGTATCACTTGGCTGAGTCTGGTGTCCACTGAGGACTTAGGTAATGAAGATATGTTGGTGAAGTGCGACTGCATGTCATCATGAGCTGTCTGAAGTGTTGGACAAAGACTGAAATCCAGATGATGGTGAAATGAGTGTGACGATCAGTGCTTGTATTGCCCTCATCAACTGAAGGCACTAGTGTGGGTTGATGCTTAGCTTGTCGATAAATCTCTTTAGAAAGGAATCCAGTAGCAAAAGAAGCTGCAGTAATCATTGGCCCACATGTGCTGTTTTCCCCCGATGTCCCCACAGAAAAGTGTCGCTTCTAATGAAAATAATGTTAACTTATTGTTTTCACTTTGTCATACAACAGATTTTTAAACTATGTTATTTTAAAATAAATTTATTATTTGTGTAGCTTTGATGCGTTGTTATTATAATATGGGAAAAGAGATATTCCTTTTAATATTCCTGTCTTAATTCAGTCGAATTAATTGCAAATTAATTAATTATTATTGCCTGGTGATTTGTAGACAGATCTTTGTTCTGCTGCCGCCACTGCAGAATATTGAAACTAAACGTGTAAAGACCAAACACCTTAATAAGTTAATATGTTAAAAATATGCACATCATTAATTAAATGAGTCAGAGGCATATGCCATAATCAAATTTTGGTTATTTGACTTTGATTTTCCATCTGTGTCGGTGTCAAAAAAAGCTAAAGCTTTGTGGGCCACCTGAGAGCAGCTGAATGTGCTAAAAACTAAAAATGTGACATAACCGCATAAAGTTGTTTTCAAAAACAGTTATCACATCAACAGATGACAATATGTCTGACCACTTGAAAAATGTAGGTCCTAGATTCACTATTTACTCCACTATTAGTGTTTTTTCTAATTTTGTCTGGGGGTGATTCTGTCAACAGCTGCTTGCTGCTGCCATGATAATGACAAACGAGGGAGTGCACAAATACAATAAAGCTCTGGGCCCTGAGACCAAATCAATAGCCTAAAGATGTTGAATACATAAGAGAGAAACTGCAGAGTTGAGAATTAAATGTCCACATGTCACAATGATGGATCGCTTTCACATTTAACATAGTCATTTGATCCATTTACACCAATCAGGCATAATATTATGACCACCTGCCTAATGTGTTGGTCTCCTTTATTCTGCTAAAACTCCTCTGACCCAGTGGTTCATGGACTCAGGACCTCTGGGGATGTCCTGTGGATTCTGTGGGTCCTGTGGGTTGCAGGATGGGACCTACTTAGATCAGGCTGATCCTTGACCATCCCACAGACGCTCAATAAGATCTGGATTTGGGGAGTGTGGAGCCTGGGTGAACAGTTTTGCTCTGTTGTGTTCCCTGGGTTATCCTGAGCAGTTTTTGCTGTGTGTCGGGGTACATTGTCCTGCTGAGAGTGGCAAGTGGCATCAAGGACTGCTGTTGCCATGTGGGGCGGGGAGTTGGGGCTTGCTTGACCTGCCACGTTTAGATGGGTGGTACATGTCAAACATCCACATGAATGTCAGGACTTAAGGTTTCCCAGCAGAACATTGCATAATAACAAAATGATCGATGTTATAATACAATGTTCTGCTGGGAAACCTTTCATTTCACCAGTCAGTGGTCATAATATTGTGACTGATCGGTGTAAAATATACCAATTATTTCAGTTTTTTAAAAAAATCCTAGTGTTGTTATTGATAGATATTCTAAATTCATATTACATATACAAATCAGAAAACAAGATCATCAGTTATATGCCTTACACTTTTACATATCTGTACTATTTAGTACCAACATTATTCATCACTGTTACTCCTGTAAAAGTGAACAGAGCTCCTCTAATGAAAATTAACATTTTTACCTTATTAGTATTCTTTGTCATTATTCGTCATCAGAACCGATTTCCAGTTTAAACATTTAAAGCTCTAATATACCAACTTGCAACTGTGTAGCATAGTTGTAGATGAGCTGGTGTGCTTGAGGTGCAGTGTGTGTGAAAACTTCATAGATCTGCACGTTGTTGAAGAAGCAACACTATAGAGTTACATTTCAGTCATTTTAGAGCATAAAGTGACAATTTCATGAAAAAATGTAAATATTTAACCTTCATACACAGAGAACAAATTTTAGGTTAGATCAAAAACAGCTACTGACTTTGAAATTTTTACTTCTCCATTGTTTATTTTAATCCCACAAGAGTAATGACTATATTGTCTATTTTTCCAAAGTGATTGTAAGATGTTCTACTTTACTGGTCCATCCCAGAGGACCAGTTTTCCACCGTTACGTCGTCTTTAATCAATAGTATGTGTCTACAGAGCCGGAGGCTGCATCTACAGAGCTGCACCTACAGGGATGCACCTACAGGGCTATACACTTCCTTTAAGAGCACTTTTTATAGACAGCGCCACCTACCGCAATAGATGATCACTAAAGTGCACAATTTACGTTTTAAATTGATGATTTCACTCAAAATATACTTACAAGAAAAAAAGGCTTATTCAGGAAGAATTCCCCGTTCATTTTAACCCCTGTAAGTTTTTCTACACAGCCGGAGGCTGCACTTTCAGGAGAACACCAAGTATTCAACACAAAGAACTACTTCATGTCCTACCTAAGATTTTAAATGTTTAATTCACCCAAACAGAACTTATTACAATGTCATAAGTTATGACTCATAACTTGGTTGCTAAGGCTAGCATTTGGACAAATTGTGTAATTATCAGATAAAATATTAATGGAATCATCTGTAATGGCCTTTGTGGAGTCTAGATCTCAAACAGGACAGTCTGAAAGGTTGGAAAGAGACAAAACACAAGGACAACTCTGAAGACAGATATATATTTATTTTACACAATAATATGAAATAAAAATAAAAGCTGAACACACACACACAAACGCACAAAAGTAAGTGAAATCTATGGCTCCCACTGCAAAACCTCTGATCTCACTTCCTCCTGATAGACACACACAGACAGACATTAATAAACATAAGTAGATATAGCACTGATATATCCGATAAACTCTACATATTTCACTTATTTACTTTGGTAAAATGTATTTTATTTTTAACATTTCATGCCAATATACCTCCTTTTGAAATGAGCACCACTTACCAACTGAACAGTCTGCCTTCTTTCTTCAGGTCTTTTTTAATCCTTTGACAAAACTCCTCCACTTCACTGAAAGAGTCAGACAACATTATCACTGCAGGCTTGACAGAAATACTGGTAACATTTAAGAAGGATACATTCACAAACATTGATATGCTTTAACGAAGGTGGCAACTATTTGTATTAGTAAACAGTTAAAAAACAAAAACATTTTAGTGCATTGTGTAAATTTAAAAAAATACATCCTTTACCCTTACCTTTGATGGTAAGCTGGACCACTGAAGAAGACCTGCTCAGCCTCCTGCAGGGACAGATTGTCCTGCATAGACAGGCCATATATGATGGCCTGCCAAAAGAAAATGGTTCATTTTTAAACAATATAATTTACATATACCATTTTACAGCAGAGCAAGCCATGTTAGACAGGTACATACACAAATAGCGCCATGAAAGGTGTGCTATTTATTTAGCCTATAAAAGTGCAGGAGCACAGACATGGATAATTATATTACATGGCAAAGCCTACCTCTGGAAAGAGAACATCAAAGATGAACACAACTTCATCTGTGAAGCTCAGCTGTATTGGTCCTCTGTGCAGTACAGTCTTTAAGAATGCAAAAAGCTTGTCGTGTTGTTCCTCACTATCCAGGTAGACAGGCATCTGGCAACAAGACTTCTGATGAATCCAAGTAGAGCGTTTGCCACTAAGTACATCCTGAAGGCAAACCTAAGTACAGAAACAATGAATTTCTGGAATTCAGGTATTCTTTTGAAACACAGCCAAAAAGTGCTCTGTCCACTGATAATATTACTAACAAAGGCCCTAAGTGAATATTTTCTGAGTCAGTCTGCAATGATGAGAAAACAGGAACATTTTCAAAGTACCACCAAATGCTCCTCAACTCCCTTTGACTGGATAATGAAGTCCACCAGTCTGGTTTCTTTTGCAGTGCGTTCAGTGACAGCCTGCATATGGAGCAGAACTTCATCAGTGACAGCACCCCGCCTTGGCACTGTGTAAACAGGCTTCAGGGTTCCCTGGAGCAGGCTTCTGGCTTCATTAGTCCAGAAAGCGAACCTCTGGCCATATATTTCGAACATAAATATTCATCTAAGATAAATAATGGGAAAAAGCGAATACATTGGTGAAAAAAATGCCATGCACAAATACTCTCGACAAAGACTGCTATCCACAGTCTGATGAACTTAATGTAGTTGCCAGATGTTCTACTGACATGGCACTGATAGTGTGTTATCAGTTTGATAAAGTGGAAGTGAACTCCTAACTTGCCACTAAAATTTATATACACGTTTTGTTACAGGTTGTCGTACCCCTCTGTTTGGAAACGCTCCATGGGAAGAAGACACCACCACTTCTCTATCAAAGGCAAGTCCATCTGAAGGCAGTAGGACAATAGAAAGCAAAATTTGAGTTCAAAATGTGTCCTTTCTCTTCAAAATGAATAGTATGTGGCAACAACAAAAGCATTTGGAGAGACCAGTTTCTTCTTTGTGTCAACGTTTTTTAAAACTAACAAACATAAATAAACATAAATCAAGTTTTATCTGGGAGGTGGACCAATACATTGAACATTTTCTGTCTTGGATTCAATCTGTGTAATGATGTAACTTCATACAGGCTGTACAGTAGACAGAGTAGATGAGGTAAAGGAGTGAAGGATAAGCCTACATCAAAACTGAGCGTTAAAAATACTAAATGTCTCAGCATCACAAAAAAATGTGATCATGAAAAGTCTGACTATGAAGAAAATCTACTTTTACTGTTTAATCTTTTTCACAGCAGACATCTGAACTGGTCACAGGTGGAAAAACTAATAACAAAGGTCCAAAAAGGTTCTTGGTAAACTATGCCTGAGAACCAGTAGAACACCAGCAGTTCTAACAGGAATCCACGAATTGATACACCTTGGATTTAAATTGGAACCAGTTCGGATACCTGCAACTTTATTATCATAAAACCTGTAAAATTGTTAGTATTAAACACTTACACTAATGGTTGTTGTTGCTTAATGTCCTTGACAGACAGAGATCATTTCAACATGCTTTTACCATCTGGTGAAGGGTTAATTAACATGCTGCTTGTAGTTAATTATCATCACTTGGACCTGGGCTGCCAAAATCTGGCTAGGACTCAATTAAACAAATGATCAAACAAGCTAAGCGTTGGTTTTACAGCAGCGGTCACTGTATAAAAGTGGTCGTCTGTGCCACTTAATGACGAGCTCAAACATAGCTTGTTTCTCAGTTTAGCAGGTTAACAGCTTTGCTCCACAAATGAAAACAGCAGAAATGTTTATAACGTTAAACAATAAAACGCTGTAAACCAAACATTTATTTGTTTTATAAAGTTAAACTAATAAAACGATTCACAGTTTGTACTCACATGGTTACCGTCGTCCATCATGGCGATAAATGCTGCTACTTCGTTTAGCATCAACACGGCGGGAAACACGAACAACAGGGCCCGAGAAGAAGTTGGCGGCCCTTAAATTGCGGTCCTATCAGTGTGCTCCTGAAAGTGCAGCCTCCGGCTGTGTAGAAAAATTTACAGGGGTTAAAATGAACGGGGAATTTTTCTTGAATAAGCCTTTTGTCTTGTAAGTATATTTTGAGTTAAATCACCAATTTAAAACGTAAATTGTGCACTTTAGTGATCATCTATTGCGGTAGGTGGCGCTGTCTATAAAAAGTGCTCTAAACTTAAAGGAAGTGTACAGCCCTGTAGGTGCAGCCTCCGGCTCTGCAGACATACCCTTCTCCCTTTAATCCGCAGCTCCTGACTGACAGCTGGTGGGAGGGGCCACGCAGCGGTCACTTCCGCAACCACTGCAGCGCGACAGAGAGGCTACGAAGACAGGAGGTGTCACTCTGTCCATTTCCCGCGGTCTGGGTTGAGAAGGTATGTCTGCAGAGCCTGGCTGCACCGACAGGGTGTCACACTTCCGGTCGCACATTTCGAGCATTTTTTTTTTTTATCAGTTACCACAATAAATGGTCACTGTAGTTCACAACTTACGGTTTAAATGCAGAACTTACAGTTTTAAAGGATGATTTCACTCAAAATATTCTTAGAATTTAAAAGATTTTTTCAAGGATTATTCCACTTTCATTTTTGCCCCGCTAAGTTTGTCTACAAAGCCGGAGGCTGCACTTTCAGGACCACATCGAGTATTCCACACAAAGTACTACTTCATACACTACCTAAGAGTTTAAAGGTTTAATTCGCCCAAATAGCACTTATTACAATATCATGACCGGGTTGCTGAGACTTGTGTTAAGCAACATAAAATGTCTTTTCTCATTTCGTTTCGAGCCATGCTTTTATTCTGAAGGAGGTGTGCACCGATACACGGAAGTGAAGTTTTCTATGAGGTGCCGTGAAATTGTTGGTTGTCGTTTGATGAAGTTCCTAATAAAGATGCGGTGGTTATACCTGTTCCATGAAGAAGCCTGGAATTAATTCCTCAACTTGCATTTGGACAAATTGTGTAA
This sequence comes from Amphiprion ocellaris, assembly GCF_022539595.1. Classification (NCBI taxonomy): domain Eukaryota; kingdom Metazoa; phylum Chordata; class Actinopteri; family Pomacentridae; genus Amphiprion; species Amphiprion ocellaris. The sequence goes on along the minus strand of NC_072771.1, from coordinate 11,657,272 downwards.
TTATCAGGTAAAATAATAATGTAATTGTCTGTAATGGCTTTTGGGTGTCGAGATCTCAAACAGGACAATCTGAAAGGTTGGAAAGAGGCAATACACACGGATAACTCTAGAGGCAGATATATATTTGTATTTATTTCATACAGTACCATTAAATAAAAATAAAAGTTAAACACGCAAACACACAAAGGTAAATTAGCTCTATGACTCCTTGACCTGCATAAATATAAATGTTTAGAACGTTATAAAACAAACAGCCCTGTCGGTGCAGCCCTCTCCGTGCAGCCTCTGGCTCTGCAGACACATACTATTGTCTGGGTTCGCTGGGTTTTCCTTTAGGCTATTACACGTAAATTGACTACTAGTGGCGAATCTTCTCTAACATAGGAGATCTCTGATACTGGTGTCAACTTCACTGCTATGGTTCACTTTCTTAAACCTGAGTAGGTAGTTTGAGACGAGGGTGTCCTCTCTTCGCGAGTACGGTATTTAGGCTGCTGTCAGTTTTATTTTTAACGGAGGAATAATTCAACAGGAAGTTGTTTCGTACTCCTGCGGACACCTGGCTGGACAGTGAGGTACTGAGCCAACATGGCATCGTTGGTAACCTGACGCAACGTAGCTCACAGTCTGCCGGTAGCTCTTTGACATAGCTAGCTGACTATGTAGGTGTAAATGTGTTAGACTACTGTTGTAACCTCACAGGACAGTCATTTGTGACGAAGTGACATTTAATTTCAGTAGGTACTGAACAGCCGCTTTATTTTTGCGTGTAGCTACGAGAAAATAAAATAGCAATAAAAGTCGTCTCTAAAATCTTGAAATGTTCTTTTTATTTCAGGATTTGTTATAGCACATGTAAGGCATGATTTGAGCTTGGATCAAATTCCCTCCGTTTAGTCTTGTTGCTAACCACTTAGAGTTGTATTTTAGTTGTATATTATCTGGGACAGTCAAACTCTGGAAGTATTTATCCTTATCACTCTTCCCTTAATATTATCATGGGAATCAGAGTAGCTGTGAGCTGCACTGTGTTATTCATCCTGCTGGATGTTGTCGTCTCCACTGTCCTTTATACACATGGATCACACTTGAGCTTCTTTACAAAAGATGCCCTGAACTTTAACATCCTCGAGTCTGCGTTGGACCTGTGGTTGACTGTGCTGCTCAGGACCTCCTTCCTGTTAGGAGCCTCCATAGGGATCTCATGGAACCAGGTGCATGGCCCTCAGAGGGCTGCTAAATTCACCACCCTCATTCTCCTCATGTCCCTGATCATCATCACCTATGCTCTGACCAAACTGCTGATGCTGACTGAGCTACATCCTGTCACCCAAGATCCCTGGATCCTGAGCCTGATATGTTGGACTTGTGCCTCCTCTCTGGGTGTCATGCTGCTCTGGGGGCAGCTGGGGAAGAAGTCCAACTTTGTGAGCAGCAGCAGCAGAAGGGGAGGAAGAAGGGGCTCTGAGGACACGGAGAAGTTGTTGGAGACAGCTGGTGAAGAGGAGCAGGAGGCTCGCTGTCAGAGGAAGAAGAAGGAGGAGAAGACCAGCTCTCCAGCCACACTGGGACGCCTTCTGGCCTACTGCAAAAAGGATGGTGGTCTGCTGTCTGTAGCTGTCCTCTTCCTCCTCATCTCTGCAGTTTGTGAGTGTCCTTCACATAATGTCACACTTTTTACTCTTTCCTGTTACAAAGGATTACAACTCTAATGTGCAATAGCCACTGTTTCTATGGTGATTTTGTTTGAATCTGTTGGTTGTGACTGCTATTCATGCCTGATCACACAACACTTTTTGCATTTTCTGTCACCAAGAGCAGCTAAATGGCATCAAACAAAAATTGAAATTTAAAGGTCTTGTTTTTTTTATCTTCCGAGATTATCAAAATACATAAAACATAATTAAAGACTTGAAAGCACCATAGAGATAAACATAAATACTGAATGGAAGTCGAGAGCATTTATGAGTGCAATAAGTGTTACATATTAACTAATGCAGGGTTAATGCAGGTACTGAAATGTCCACTGAGACCTCAGAATATATGGATAGCGTTAACATTAGGCCTAACAGGTGTCTTTTTAACCTCCAGGTGAAGCCTTTATTCCGTACTACTATGGGAGGGCTATAGACAGCATTGTGGTTCACCAAAGCATGGAGTACTTTGCTAAACCTGCGATCACTCTGGTATCACTAGCATTAGCTAGGTGAGTATCTATTGAATCATTCTGAAGGTATAAACTATCAGTTAAATTTCTCTTTAACTTTGTTTATTGTGTGTTTTGTCTTTATTGGTAAATGAATTAGGCTCATAATAGCTGAATGCAGGGAGGTGGAAAGCATTTGTGGCTTTTAACTGTACTGTCTGTTGTTTCTGTGTGGGGCTGTCAACTAGATGGGTACTGACATCTGTCTATTTTTAACATGATGTTAACATTTCATTGTTTAAATATCACAATTATTATAAATACACTCCTATTGGACAGTACAAAGAGATACAAGGGCCTAGGAGAGGGACTATACTTGTAAAGCGACATATGCCAAGCTGCTCGACTTGTTTTGAGGACTTGTATGACATGTACCAAACCCTTAAAAAAATTTATGACAAGCATTTCTTTCTTCTCAGCTCTCTTGCAATGGGAGTGCGAGGTGGAGTCTTCACCCTGACTTTTGCGAGATTAAATCTTCGGCTCAGGAACCATCTCTTCAGAACTCTGATGAGGCAGGAAATTGCCTTTTTTGATGAAAACCACACAGGTAATGTGGACGCAGTTGCTAACACACCCGTCCCTCCATTTGCATCACAGAGTCCTCGCTCTGTTTCACATTCTTCTAATGTTATTACCTGCCTTTGTTGTCCCCAGGTGACATCATTTCACGCCTGTCAGCTGACACCACCCAGATGAGCGACCTCATCTCCGTTAATATCAACATCTTCCTGCGGAGTATCATCAAGGGTGTTGGCTTCTTGATCTTCATGTTTGGGATGTCCTGGAAGCTCACAATGGTGGGCATCATGGGATTCCCTTTCATTGGACTCGTCTCACAACTTTACGGCGAATATTACAAGGTAAAGTAGTTTTATCTCTACGTTGAGCATTTATTTTGGCATCTACTTGATAACCTCACATAAAGTCTGCTTGAACCAAAGGCCAAGTCTTCAGATTCGTTTGGTTTTCTGTACAATATTGTGGGTTCTGCACTTTAATTTTTAAATTAGTCTGATACTTGGATGTGATATATAAGATTGGTAATGTATAAATTAATCAGATAAATTTATATTACATATTGTATTGTAGGGTCTTAATCTTAATTTGTTTAAATTTGTCAGGTACATTTTATATTATTTATGATATAGGTTTCTAACCGTAATATTTAAGTTGAAAGGTAAATTTATATAAGAAATAATACTATCAAGTCTTAACCTCAACATTCAAACTTGTTGCATAAATGTTAGTCTTTTTTTTTGTTGAAAAGCGCTTTGCTTTAATGTCTGTTCTTTCAAATGTGTTAATAAATATCAGTTACTTGACTAATATCATACTTCACTTGTTGAGCAGCAACACATAAGCTGATGTAAATCTGTTATGTATTCTACAGACAGCATACCAACACACCATTTACCAGATGAAGGATAAAAAAAAATATTTTGTTGAATTCAAAACTCTATTAGTTATTTTAAAGGTGGAAACAAATGATTGCTTGATCATTTTCAGAGAATTTGATATGTGCATTGAGCCACACTGTTGTTTGCAGAGCACACTTGGAAGGCAATTTAATTTTCTATTTGTTTTGATAATAGGTAAGACAAGAATTTTCTTCTTCCTGAATCCGATTGATTCCGATTGTAGCTGTAGCACTAAAATTGGCAGTGTACACTGAAGTAATATTAAAATGTAGTTCTTTGACGTGGACTACAAATAAAGTAATGTGTATATATTTTGTATTATTTCTAGAAACTGACCAAAGAAGTGCAAACAATGCTTGCAGAGGCCAATAAAGTTGCAGAAGAAACCATCTCATCCATGAGGACAGTACGGAGCTTTGCTAATGAGAGCGGGGAGGCCGACTCCTACTATGCCAAGCTGTTACTCATGTTTCAGCTCAACAAAAAGCAAGCCCTGGCCTACTCTTGCTACGTGTGGTCCAGTTGTGTAGGTACCAGCATCTGGAAATATGACCTAATACCTTGTTTTATCAGCAATGTTTATTGATTCATATCTGTTTGTTACATGGATTTGTGTGTGTTTTCCAGATCTCAGAGCTTGCTCTAGAGGTTGCTGTTCTCTTCTATGGAGGTCACCTTGTGGTTACCGGGCAGATGAGCAGTAGTGATTTGATATCTTTTTTCATCTACATGCTCGAGATTGGAGAATGTCTTGAGGTATGTTGTCTGTTATTTCATCTGTTATTGTCTTTTATTGTGTTACATCTTCGTGAAACTGGCAGCAAATACAAGGCAGCAAATCTACGTCTTGTTTACTTTACAGAGCATTGCATCAGTGTACACGGGCCTCATGCAGGGAGTTGGAGCTGCTGAGAAGGTTTTTGAGTATCTGGATAGGAAACCTAAACACCCAGCTGATGGGGCAGAGGCTCCAGAAACATGCACCGGTCTTGTTGAATTTAAAGACATCAAGTTTGCCTACCCAACCCGTCCTGAGACTGATATTCTTAAGGTTCGTTCTGAGGGACCTTGCTCCTCCACTGTGTTTTGAAACCCTGTACAGTAAATTACACTTTCCAGAAGTAGTCTGTGTGGTTTTAACATGTTTGCTAAAATATTCAGTCCCTAACAGCCTTTCCCCCTAAATTTTTCTTCACGTTAAAACATCTGTACAAAGTTTACATGGTCAGGAAGCAGTTCTGGGACCAAGCAGAACTATAGTTTTGCATTTTTTTCATATTTGAAAACAATATTGCCCAAGCACAAAGGTAATTCAATAGTAGATGTTAATATTTTGGGATTTAGGAACATAAATACCAAAATATTAGCAGCCACTCAACCTTGAAACCTTCTTCTTTTGATTAGACCAAAATATGCCAGATTTTCTGAAGTTGAAAGAAATTCACCTTCTGAATGGTTCCTTTTTCAGGGAGTGTCATTTACTCTGCGACCTGGAGAGGTAACTGCTCTGGTAGGACCTTCAGGCAGTGGAAAAAGCTCCTGTGTGAGTCTGCTGGAAAATTTCTACCTTCCTCAGGAAGGCCAAGTGCTGCTTGATGGAAAGCCTGTTCACACTTTACAGCATGGCTACCTCCATTCCAAGGTCAGTCGATATATAGAGTTCTACACTCAGAACAGGATAAAGGACAAAGATTGATGTTAATTTTTGACCTGTCTTATTGTCAACAAATGTTATGAAAACACCCAGAGTAGTAATGTTTTAGCTCATCTCTCAGTATTTTCTTAGACCCAAGCCTATTAGTCCCTGCTGAATATGTTGAATTTAAAACCCAGACACATATATGTCAATTAATTTTATCTGATTTTTTTTGTCGGACAACAGTGGAGCTCCAGGACACTACAGTTCAAAAGTTTGGGGTCACCCATACAATTTCATGTTTTCCATGAAAACTCAAACTTTTATTCATGTGCTAACAGAATTGCACAAAGGTTTTCTAATCATCAATTTGCCTTTCAACACCATTAGCTAACGCAATGTAGCATTACAACACAGGAGTGATGGTTGCTGGAAATGTTCCTCTGTACCTCTATGTAGATATTCCATTAAAAATCAGCTGTTTCCAGCTAGAATAGTCATTTATCACATTAACAATGTCTACACTGGAATTCTGATTAATATTATCGTCACTGAAAAAAAAAAGTTTTTCTTTGAAAAATAAGGACATTTCTAAGTGACTCCAAACTTTTAAACAGTAGTGTATGAATGTGATAGACCAGGCTATAAATACACAGTGCTTGTTTCAGAATGAAGACCTTGTTATTTTTGGTCTTTAGCATATATAACCTCCCATTTGTTATTTTCAAGCGGCAACCTCTGGGGATAAAAAAAATGAGCTAATACTAAAATGCGGTTCCTTGAATGACCACTTGAGGCTGGCTCCAAATGTGACTCCATCTCCATAGACCTTTTATGTTAAAATGTGTATAACAAGTGTATATATGGATGAATTTTTATGTAACTCACTTGTTTAAGTTGTATTAAGGCTTAAAGTTATGCATAATTAAGGCCATGACTGCTTTGAGTGGCAGAGGGGTACTGTCACAGGATATTGCACAACCAAGACACATTGGCCCCTCAGCTCCACTCAGGCTGCACTTCTTTATTCATTTTTGGATTAGCTGAGAGTTTGGAGGGGTCAGGTACTACCAATAGTAACGGTGCAGAGGGTTTTTCCATCTTTTTATATAGTCTGTGGTTATTATGTGTCTGCAGGTGGCTCTTGTGGGCCAAGAACCGGTACTGTTTGCCCGGACGGTTGAGGAGAATGTCACCTATGGCCTGACTGACGTCCCCATGAAGGCTGTGGTGCAGGCTGCCACCAAGGCTAATGCTCACGATTTTATCACCACCCTGCCTAAAGGCTATGATACAAGTAAGTCTTAAATCTGTTCATTTGTAAACCAGCTCTTTGTGTACTGTATTAGTAATGGAAATGTTTTTGGATGGAAACTGCTATTTTAGATCAACAAATATTATGAACACCAGCTTTGATTACACAGCACTTTCTCAAACAGTTATAATTACTCTGCCAAGGAAAGTGGCGGAGTTATGTGATGATCGGTGTTGATTTGTATGTCTGTGATAGCAACATTACTCAAAAACGGATTTGGATGAAATTTTCAGGGAAGGTCAGAAATGACAGAAGGACTACATGATTAGATTTTGCCAGTGATGCGGCTTATAGTCTAGATCCATGGATTTGTTAAAGATTTCTGTATCATTGCGAGATAGCAGCACAGTGTCACTGTAACTATGACTACAAGTGAACACTACGTCAACTGCCTGCTGATGATCACATGATTGCGATCCTACTACAAATCGAATGCTGCAGACTTATCGGGACTTATCTGTCAGAAATGATACAAGGAACAATTGATTAAATTGTGGGGGTGTTTCCAAGACCCATCAATTCCCGCCACCCACTACATATTTAGGACATGCGATCCGGTATCCGTACATAACGTACACATGCATAACATGTCTGTGCTCAGCGTAGGGAACTCCTTCAAGACTGTTGGAAAACCGTTTCAGGTCACTACCTCATGAAACTCCTCCAGAGAATGCCAAGAGTGTGCAAAGCAGGAATGAAAGCAAAGGGTGGCTATTTTAAAGAACCTAATATACAAAACATGTTTTGCCTTATTTCACACTTTTTTGTTTAATTCCATATGTGTTCATTCATAGTTTTGATGCCTTCAGTGAGAATCTGCAATGTAAACAGTCATGAAAATTAAGAAAAGCCATTAAATGAGAAAGTGTGTTAAACTTTTGACTGGTAGTGTAGGTGATGAGAGTTGAGTTTTGGTCAAGAGAAATGTATAGCAACTGCACAATATGAGCTACAATGCATGATAACATTGTTCTATTTTGCGTTGACAATATGACTTGCGATAAATAAACAAATATTGTTTTGCTAGTAATTATTAGCTTTGCGGTTCTTATATCTTTCTGTTAATGTATACCCCAAACATTGAACCTACCCACTGGATAAAGAAATTAAATAAATTATTTCCAGTCTGCTTTTATTGAACAAATTACACATTGATATCCAATCAATTCGACAGAACATTGATTCAAATAGGACAATATAACTATAGGAAATCAACTTTTACTTTCCAATGTGCACCTCTGAATAGTTTGTGCTAAACTCAAAAAAATATGGCTTGACACTTCCTTCGCTCTTTCTTTCTGTGTTAACCATTGTGCTAGATAACTTCAGAGTCCCCTCTAAATGGACGTAGGTTAATCTGAGGGGAGCTGACAGCTACTGAGACTTATTCTGATGAGTCATATGTTTGCATGCTAGTAGAATAATTTTTCTTATTCCTTGCATTTTAAACAGTTTTGTGCAATATGTTAATTGGGCATCTTTATATTGCGACAACAATCAGAAGACAGTATCTCAACAGATTATATGGTACAGGAAAAAAAATAAATTACCGTGCTCCTAATACTATTGTTTATTATTAAGAGGTTACAATCTGATTTGTAATGTAACACCAGCTAACTAGCTTCCTGGCACTAGTCTTCTGCTGAAGATCTGACAGTTAGTTCAGGCTCAGCTGGATTTAGTCCCAAGATGCAAAAAAAAATCAAAACAAGAAAAGCACTCAGAGTGCAGTACTCTGCCAAGGCTGTTCATTCCCCTATAAGGCATTGTCAGAAATGCAATATTTTTGTTTGAGAAACGCAGTATTTGTTTATTATTTGTTGCTGATCAGAAGTCATGACAACATAGAATGTGGCCATTTTGTATTAGATGTACCCACAAACAAGACCTACACTCTTGAAGCTTTTTGCCTTGATAGAATGATATGAAGTCAGTGAGTTGAATATGAGAATGCTCTTTGCCTGCATCTAATTCTGCAAGTAAATAAGCTTATAAACTAAGGGCACATGCAGTGTTCCGACCTGACTTCTGCATAACACAACTGATGGTCCCAACCCCATTAAGAAAGCAAGAAATTCCACAAATGAACCTTGATAAGGCACACCTGTGGAGTGAAAACCATTTCAGGTGACTACCTCATGAAGCTCACTGAGAGAATGCCAAGAGTGTGCAAAGCAGTAATCAAAGCAAAGGGTGGCTATTTTGAAGGATCTAAAATATAAAACATGTTTAGACTTCTTTCACGTTTTTTTGTTTCCTACATAATTCCATATGTCTTCATTCATAGTTTTGATGCCTTCAGTAAATAGCCATGACAATAAAGAAAAACCATTGAATGAGAAAGTGTGTACAAACTTGACTGGTAGTGTATGTCCCACTGATTCTGCTGTGTCGTACAGCTGAGTCTAGACACGGACCTTTGTTGCATGTGTGCTTTGATTCCTCTTCTCTCCACACTCTCTCTATACTACACAAAAATCTTGATAAACATGCTAGCCACATTTTGTTACTTAAAAAGAAATGGAGCTGGCTGTCATCTGTGCTTCATAAGGATGAAGTTATGCTACAGAATTAATAGGACCATTTTATTTCCCAAGGTGTTGGAGAGAAGGGCACCCAGTTATCAGGGGGGCAGAAACAGAGGGTAGCCATTGCAAGAGCTCTGATCCGCCAGCCACGTGTTCTTATCCTGGATGAGGCGACCAGTGCTCTGGATGCAGAGAGTGAACACATTGTAAGTAAACTACTGTATTTACGCAAAGCTAAATGGCAGCTTTTGTACAAGAAGTGTTAAATGCATTGCAGTCCTGTTATATAGCCCTGCAATAAATACCGCGTTACTGAGTAGTATAATGTGTCAGAGTGGTGTTGATTCATTTGTGTGCTTTCAATCTGTGCCATATCAGGTTCAGCAGGCTCTGAACAACATGCAGGAGCACACAGTGTTGGTGATAGCTCATCGACTGAGCACAGTGGAGAAGGCAGATAACATCATCGTGATTGACAAGGGCTGTGTGGCTGAACAGGGCTCTCACAGTCAGCTGATGGCCAGCGGTGGACTCTATTTCAAGCTGGTGCAGAGGCAGGTCCTGGGCATTGAGACAGGGGATGAAGTCCTGAACCCACCTGAAAATGTCAGGTGGAAGTCTAATGGAGGACATCAGAGGAGAAAACAAAGCAGCAGCAGTGCCAGCGAGTCTGAGTTCAGTCTGCGCTACTGAGAACAAACAGCGGTTTGTGGAATTAGTTTCGGTCATAGACAGAAAACAGAAATTACACAATAAAATACTTAACCCGAAACTGAAAATCAGAGTCGTAGTATACACTACCGTTCAAAAGTTTGGGGTCAATTAGAAATGTCCTATTTTTGAAAGAAAAGCGTTTTTTTTTTTCAATGAAGATAACATTAAATGAACGATAAATCCAGTGTAGACATTATTAATGTGGTAAATGACTATTCTAGCTGGAAACAGCTGATTTATAACGGAATGTCTACATAGGGGTACGGAGGAACATTTCCAACAACCATCAGTCCTGTGTTCTAATGCTACATTGTGTTAGCTAATGATATTGAAAGGCTCACTGATGATTAGAAAACCCTTGTGCAATTATGTTAGCACATGAATAAAAGTGTGGGTTTTCATGGAAAACATGAAATTGTATGGGTGACCCCAAACTTTTGAACTATAGTGTATGTTAATGAGAAATCTGGTCAAATTAGCCTGTCTGCTTCTACAGACAGTGAGTAGCAATATTTGATTAGAAACACAGAGCTGAATGTATTTACACATGTCAAATAGAGATGGCATTGGCACTGAAAATAAAACTTGAATGAATGGTCAATATGGCCACTTGTGGAGCTTTAAGAATTTCCAATATATTGCAGCTGATGCACAAAAGCATACTGTGTTTTTATTTTTTAATACCTCATCATCACACTCCCGCCAGATAAATAGTTTTTTTAATAGTTCTCATCAGAATTCATTTTAGATTTGATACTGATTTCACCGTGTAAATGTTTTGTGTTTAATTTCAAATTTTTCATTTTATTGTTTAAACTTCACAAGTAAGCAGTGTAATTAGTAGGATGGGATGCATTAAGGAAGATATGATATGATAAGATATTAAGTGCGCAAGATAAATCAATGTCACTGTATGCAATGGAGTTACTGTAAATGAAAGATACATGCAATGATCACTGTATAAAATCAGCTGCTTGTTTCACTTTATAAATACAGGCATGTTCAGTTAATGATATATGCTGCATTAAATGTCTTCTGATAAAACCCACTTTCAGTTTTCAACAAGTGACTATTGGCCCACCACACTGGATCATGAAACAAGTAATATTTTGGGTTGTGTTTTGTTCCATTTTTGTTTTTCTGGCAGTCATATGAATCATGTTTATCAGGTTTCTACAGCTAAATCTTAAATAATAATTTAATTAATTGATGATTAACTGACAGAAGATTCTTCTGCAACTGTTTATCCTATTTGATAAAGGTTATTTTTTCCTTTTTAGCAAAAATGTCAAGTTTTTTGGTTCTAGCCTCTCAAACATTAAGAATAGCTGCTGGTTGGACACAAGAAGAAATCTGACGGTCCAACGCCGAGCTTTAGATGTCTGTCATGGACATTTTACACTACAAAATGACATGTGATAGTTCAAATGCATTTCTGATTAAATTGTCTAACTGACGAAGTGACTATCGGGTGAATTAAATATCGAGAGGGATGTAGTCTTGCATTGCCAGACTGTTCTCCACAGTGCTGTCAGTGCGGCAGTGCCCCACATTAAATCAATGAACACAATGTACGTACATCAGGCACTTTGATTTATCTTAATTGTCTTTAAAATGTAAAGGTTGAAGCAGAAATTAGTTTTAAATAAATGTATGGTGGTTGTGTCAATTGCATCTGACTGCACAATTATAGAAAACTATATGAGAAAAACAATGTTTTATTATTTTAACAAAATAATAATAATTAGAAGAAGAAGAAGAACTAGAAAAGCACTCAGAGAGCACAGTACTCTGCCAAGGCTGTTCGTTCCCCCATATGGCAGTGTCAGTGTAGAAAAGGCTGCCCAGAGACTGTCATGCTGGCCCTTTAAGGGGCGGAGCTTAGACCTGCAGCGCAGCGTGAGAGAGGAGAGATGAGGAAAGGAGAGACAGAAAGTTCACGTTTTTCAGTACTGTTGCTTGTTAAGACCTTAACAGTTTAAGTTGGTGGTTTGTTTGTGTCGAATGCCAAAGCCTGTGCGTGAAAATAGGTGAGTTATGTGTAAGATAATGGTAAGATAATGAATGAGGCATATCTTATGAATATTCTCTTTGCTAATTGGATGCATGCGTTGTTCACATGCGCTTGTTGAACGCAGATGCGTTTAGATTCGTGTGTCATGTGTGCTTTCATTTCATAGTACAGTTGTATTCACATTTATGTTATTTAGATATTTATGTTTTATTGGTATTTGTGTTGTAGAAACCACACTGGCAACGACTAATGTAAGTCAAGTTCATTAAAAGACAACAAACCAACCAGAGGCTCCTTATTTAGAGTTCTAACCGGACTCCCAACAGTGATTTGGACTTTCCTACCAGTCATTCGTATCTTTTAATGGTCCTTCGAGCCGGATACGCAAATTGCTGTTTAAAGATGCAGAACTCAGAGTTAGAAGAAGCAAGAGTCGCTCGACCCAAACGAAACACGTCAACACCCTCTTACCTTTCTGACTTTGACCTGAGTGGACCAGGGGTGCAGAGAATATTCCAATTACCAGCTGCAGCTACAGGGGGAGTTATGGTGGAGCCTACACCGTTGACACATCCAACTACAAGATCTCCATCACCACCTATTAGCCAGACCTTTGAAACAGCTAACATGAGAGATGTTGGGGAGCAGGGACAGAGGTCCAGCCAAGGTTTGGAGCAAGCCACTGGGGGTCAGCAAACCAACCAATTTTCTGAGTTCACTGCTGTTCTCACAGAGATGCGCCAAGAGAATGCTGAGCTCCGCAAACAGTTCCAGAGCTTGATGGCCGCCTTACAGCCCCAGCCAGCACTCCACCAGTCTCTACTCCCACCTCCTCCAGTTCAAGGTACATACAGTGGTGGTTATGACGGACACTACCAATCCCCAATCAGAGCTCCAACCAACACTCCAGTGCACCAGCAGTTACAATATCCGACACTCAGCACCAAAGGAAATATTGCACAAGATTTCTCTCAACTCAGAGTTTCCCAATCATCCAGAGACCTGCCTTATAGTCCATACTATGCAGCATCCCAGCAGAGTGCACCCCGGGTGGACCTGTATGGCCGCTCGTTCCAAGAAGGTGGTTCACAATATGGAGCTTCATATGCAGGTCGAGATTCTTCATTCTCCCAAGCGCCCTACCCCAATATGCCACAGAGAGAGACCACATACAGGGGACCAAAGCCCACAATTCCCAGCTTTAATTCACCAGATCCTAGAGAGTTTGCACGCATGAAGATTGCTCTAGAGAATCTATTACCAGATAATGCCACTGAGAGATATAAGTACCAGATTCTCACAGACCATCTTAAGTGTGAAGAAGCCTCACTCGTAGCCGACTCCTATTGCAACTCCATGCAACCCTATACAGATACAATGATGGCTCTCACCAGGATGTATGGACAGCCCCACAAGCTCGCAGTTCAACGGATTGCAGATTTAATGGATGGTCCAAACATACGCAGTGGTGATGTTAAAGGCTTTCGTCTGTTTGCCCTCAATGTGCGGTCATTAGTAGGCATGTTGGAACAGCTGGATCAAAGGGGCCAGGTAGAGTTAACTTGTGGCTCTCATGTTTCGAGGTTGTTAAGTAAACTTCCCCATGACCTCAACACCAGCTTTAAGAGATTCATCCACCCACAGAGAGTCGCCATTCCCACCCTCGTCGACTTTGCTGATTGGCTAGAATACGAGCTAGAAGTTCAGGAAGACAGCATTAGACCCCCTAAGAGAGAAGAGTCGTTTAACAAGAAGCCTGATACCAAACGCACTCTCAAACCATCAAGTAAGTCTGCTACTATCCTCCTGGGCACTGAAAAGGATTCAGGATCAAGCACTGCGACAGCACCACCTGCATCTAAACAGCTAACCAGCAAGTCAAGGAGAGTGGAGAAGGTAAATGCCTACTGTCCCTATTGCGACAATGACAAGCACTTCCTGAACAACTGTTCTAATTTCAAGGACTTGAGCAAGGAGCAAAAGGTGACATGGATCAAAGGGAACAATAAGTGCTGGCGTTGTGGACGCAATCACCAAGCGGCGAAGTGCAACTTAAAGCTCCCTGCAAGATATGTGGTAGGAGACATCTGCTAGTGCTGCATGAGGTGAATGAGCGGGGAGACAAGGAGGAGCAGGCACCAGTTCCACCTTCAACAGAAAGCTGCCTTGTGAACACTGCTAACAAAATACTGTACGTCGACCGCCCAGCCTACAACTGCAAGGTGTTACTGAAGATCAGTAAAGTCTTCTTGAGGAACGGTGACAAGTTCTTGGAAACGTATGCTGTTCTAGACGACGGATCTGAGCGGACGATACTTCTCCAGCCTGCTGCCAAACAGCTGGGTCTCAAAGGAAGTAAAGAGGTGTTGGCTCTCCGCACAGTCAGACAAGAAGTGGAGAAGCTCCATGGGGCAACAGTGTCTTTCACGATTTCACCTGCTGCCAATCCTGACAAGATGTATAGTATCCAGAATGCATTTACAGCCGAGCAACTGAGTTTAGCAGAGCATTCTCATCCAGTTGCCTCACTCCAGCAGAAGTATAAACATCTGTCCGGTTTGCCCCTTTCACCTCTAAATAGAGTCCATCCCATGCTGCTGGTTGGTGCAGACCATACGCACCTCATAACACCCATAGAGCCAGTCAGACTAGGGCCACCTGGTGGGCCAGCAGCTGTGAAGACGCTCCTCGGATGGACGCTACAGGGACCAGCTCAAGCCATCAAGTCCAGCCCTAATGTAAGTCACTGCCTTTTCACATCTGCACCATCCCCCACAGAGCTGTTCTCATGTGTAGAGAAGTTATGGCAGATGGATGTGCTCCCTTACCGCAGTGAGAAGTTGGCGGTAAGGTCACGACAGGACCAAGAGGCAGTCAAGCTCATTCAAGAAAAGACAGTGAGAGTTAATGCCAATGGCACCAAGCGTTACGCTACACCCCTGCTTCGAGTCAAGAACATGCCTCTCCTCAAAGCATCTCCAGAAGCTGTATTGCCACTCCTGAGAGGTACAGAGAAGCGCTTAGCCAAATCTCCGGAACAAGCAGCGACATATCAGAGGGAGATCGAGAAACTTGTAGAAGCTGGATATGCAGTGAAGTTGGAAGATCACCAAGTTGAGAGCAGTGTAGAAGCTTGGTATATACCCCACCATATGGTTCAACATAATGGAAGGAACCGTGTGGTGTACAACTGCTCATTCCAGTACCAAGGTCACAACCTCAACCAGCTCCTCCTGCCAGGTCCCACTCTTGGCCCCGCCTTGCTCGCTGTGCTATTACGCTTCAGAGAGCATGCTGTTGCCTTTAGTAGCGATATCCGTGGCATGTTCCACCAAGTGCGGCTCCTGCCTGAGGATCGACCTCTTCTGCGGTTCTTATGGAGGGACATGCAACGGGACCATCCACCTGATGTGTACGAGTGGCAGGTACTTCCCTTTGGAACTACTTGCAGCCCTTGTTGCGCAACGTTTGCGTTGCAACAACACGTCACAGACCACAGCAAGCCAGAAGAAGACGTGCGTGTTGTTATTAACAAATCTTTCTATGTGGACAACTGTTTACACAGTCTCGCTTGTCCAGCAACAGCCAGGACTCTTGTAGACAAACTGCGCCATCTCCTGGCTGATGGGGGATTCGAGCTGAGACAGTGGGCAAGTAATGATCCAAGTGTCGTTGACCATCTCCCTCCAGACCAGAAATCATCCAGCTGTGAGTTGTGGCTCAGTCAAGGTCAACAAGACATCCAAGAGCCAGCCCTTGGACTACACTGGAACTGTAAGGCTGACACCCTCACTTATAAACACAGACACATTGATTGCTCAGTGACTACTATGAGGAACATATATAGAGTTTTAGCTAGCCAGTACGATCCTCTTGGCTACATAGTGCCCTATACCACAAGAGCCAAAGTCATTGTGCGCTACCTGTGGGAAAAGAGGAGGGATTGGGATGACCCACAACTCCCAGAGGAGCTCCTGGAGAAGTGGCATGCATGGGAAGCGGAGCTGGCACACTTGTCCGAGATAACACTGCCCAGGTGCTACACCAGTTCCAATCTGGATCAGCCCCATTGCACAAGAGACCTCCATGTGTTCTGTGACACCTCTGAACAGGCATATGGATCAGTGGCTTATCTGAGGACAGAGAATCCAGAGGGAGAAGTTCAGGTTGCCTTCCTTGTAGCCTGGTCTCGTGTTGCCCCAAGGAAGCAGCAATCTGTCCCTCGTTTAGAGTTGTGCGCCGCTCTAACAGGTGCTCAACTCTACAAAGTCATTAGTACCGAGTTAACCCTTCCCATACACAGTTGCACTTTGTGGTCTGACTCAGCCACTGTCCTAACCTGGTTGGACTCAGACTCCTGCAGATACAAGGTCTTTGTGGGCACTCTTGTGGCGGAGATACAAGAGCTGACTGAAGCCGCTACATGGAGGTATGTGCCCTCACGAGAAAACCCGGCAGACGACATCACCCGTGGCCTCACCCTCCGAGACATTAGTCGGGGCGGTAGATGGACAGATGGCCCTGCTTTCCTGAAACACGCTCCGCAAAACTGGCCTGATCTCCCGCCTCCACTCCAGAGCGATCCTGAATGTGAGTTGAAACGACACATTGTCCTAACCATGTCCAGTTCTAGTGTTCCAGATCCACTCCAGTACCAGACCTGGGACAGCTTTCTGGAGGCCACCGCGCATCAGCATCAGCTTCACGGGGCGGCTGACCCCAACAGTCCTCTCACTGCTGATTCCTATGATGCTGCTGAACTGGAAGCCTTGCAACAAGCCCAGAGAGATTCATTTCCTGAAGAAGTGACTCAGTTAAAGGCTGACAAACCCATTGCCAAATCTAGTCGTCTTCTTCTACTTGCCCCTGAGTTTGATGAGAAGACAGGGCTCATCAGAGTAGGAGGTCGACTTCGCCGCAATCCTGACATGACAAAAGATGAAGTGCACCCCATTGTCCTCAACCCCAAACATGCTCTGACCCGACTCATCATACAAGATTATGATGGGAAACTCCAGCATCCGGGGCCAGAGAGGGTGTTCGCTGAGATCAGAAGGAGATATTGGGTGCTACGTGGACGTGAAGCAGTACGCCGCCACCAAAGAACCTGTGCTGAGTGCAAGAAGTGGAGAGGTCACCCAAATCCACCCAGGATGGCAGATCTCCCTCCAGCCCGACTGCGTCTCTTCAAGCCGGCATTTTATTCTACTGGCGTGGATTGCTTTGGGCCATACAGCATCAAGATAGGACGCAGGAACGAGAAGAGGTGGGGGATTTTGTTTAAATGCTTAACCACCAGAGCCGTCCACCTTGACCTGATTCCCAGTATGAGCTCTGATGCATTCCTAATGGCCCTGAGACGCTTTGTGGCCAGGCGAGGGAAACCTAGAGAAATCCTGTGTGATCAGGGGACAAACTTCCGAGGAGGAGAACGTGAGCTCCAGGAGGCATTTCAGACACTTCATCCTGACCTCAAGGAGCAGCTAGCCAGCCAGCAAATCAAGTTTGTCTTCAACCCCCCTGGATCCCCACACTTTGGAGGATGTTGGGAAAGGGAAATTCGCTCTCTGAAGACCGCTCTCAAGGTGACCATTGGGGCCCAAACAGTTACTGACGAAGTGTTGCACACAGTCTTAATTGAAATTGAGGGAATACTCAATTCAAAACCCCTGGGCTACACCTCATCTGACGTAGCGGACCCTGACCCAGTCACACCCAACTGTCTCCTCATGGGGCGGCGGGACGCTTCGCTGCCGCAGGTCGTCTATGATGGCCCAGAGATTATAGGGCGAAGAAGATGGAGACATAGCCAAATGTTGGCTGATCATTTCTGGCAACGTTTCATTAAGCACTATCTGCCAGGACTCCAAGCCCGACAGAAATGGCAGACTGAGTCAGCCAATCTTCAAGTTGGAGACGTTGTTATGATAGTTGACAGTCAGCTGCCACGGGCTATGTGGCCTGTGGGGAAAGTCTCCCAAGTCTTTCCTGGACCAGACACCCGAATCAGATCTGCTGAGGTGACGGTGAAGGGAAGAACCTACGTCCGGCCAGTGGCAAGACTCATCAGCCTACCTGCCCTGCCTAAGGACGATTGATCACCCCTTCTTTCAGCCTTTTAGTTGTTCGCATTCACAGGTGAATGCGGGGGCGGCTGTAGAAAAGGCTGCCCAGAGACTGTCATGCTGGCCCTTTAAGGGGCGGAGCTTAGACCTGCAGCGCAGCGTGAGAGAGGAGAGATGAGGAAAGGAGAGACAGAAAGTTCACGTTTTTCAGTACTGTTGCTTGTTAAGACCTTAACAGTTTAAGTTGGTGGTTTGTTTGTGTCGAATGCCAAAGCCTGTGCGTGAAAATAGGTGAGTTATGTGTAAGATAATGGTAAGATAATGAATGAGGCATATCTTATGAATATTCTCTTTGCTAATTGGATGCATGCGTTGTTCACATGCACTTGTTGAACGCAGAAGCGTTTAGATTCGTGTGTCATGTGTGCTTTCATTTCATAGTACAGTTGTATTCACATTTATGTTATTTAGATATTTATGTTTTATTGGTATTTGTGTTGTAGAAACCACACTGGCAACGACTAATGTAAGTCAAGTTCATTAAAAGACAACAAACCAACCAGAGGCTCCTTATTTAGAGTTCTAACCGGACTCCCAACAGTGATTTGGACTTTCCTACCAGTCATTCGTATCTTTTAGTCAGAAATGCAGTATTTCCTTTTTTTTTTTTTTTTTTTTTTAGAAATGCAGCATTTGTTTATTAGTTATTGATCATCAGAAATCATGGCAACATTGAATATGTCATTTTAATATAGATATACCCACAAACACAATGACCTTGAGCTGAGCACAGGCTTGTGTTATGCATGTGTACATTATGTACATATACCAAATCTTGTGACCTAAATCTGGAATTGATGGGACTCGGAAATACCCCCACAATTTAATCGATTGTTCCTTGTATCATTTCCGACGGACAAGTCCCGATAAGTAGCAATGGTTGATCGCAATCATGTGATCAGGCAGTATGTTCTCTTGTTGTCATGGTTACAGTGCCGCAGTGCCACTATCTCGCAATAATACAGAAATCTTCAACAAATCTGTGGATCCAGACTATAAGCCGTATCACTGCCAAAATCTAATCAGTTGGTCCTTCTGTTATTTCTGACCTTCCCTGAAAATTTCATCCAAATCCGTTAGTCAGCTTTTGAGTAATGTTGCTAACAGACAGACAAACCAACGCTGTTATATCTTCACATACCTCCGCCGCTTTCCTTGGCGAGTAATAATTATAGCTTCGGTAGTGTGGTAAATCAAGGTGCAGTCAGTGCTAACCGTTGATTACTGCTCAATAGTCCTCCATGACGTGTGGTTCGGCGGTGGTTGCAGTATTTCTGACGGCCCATGAAGGCAGCAGCGGGCCTGTATCCGCTGTGCTTCCTGTTAGGAGGCTCAGTCAGCTGTCACAGTCTGAGGCGGCCAGAGGAGCACAGCGAGGAGAAACACAACCACAGCCAAAATGTCCAGTTTTAACGACAAGTTCGGCGCTTACACGATGACTCAGCTCAACGAAATTCTGGAGGACGACGAAAAACTCACAAAAATGGTTCAGGAGATGGACGAGGTATGTTACGCTCAGCTCTTTTTGTAGTCCGGTGTTAGCTCCTTTTTCTCGGTCACTGTGGGGTTTTTTTTCCTCTCCGAGCCTTTGTTGTGTTTCCCAACACACGCTACGTTCAGCTACGGAAATGTTTGCTTCGAACCACGGTTGGGATTTAATCATAAATATGTCTTGTCAACCGAACTGAAATGTCCCGAAACCTGAAAATATGGTTCAAAATCGTTAACCTTGGGACGGAGCAGGGCGAGCATTGTCTCAAGTTTGAACACTCGAGGATTTCGAGTTTCCGACATGGTTTCTCCAAGAGGCTCGACTTCCCGAAACAGCAGCGGCTCGTCTCTGTTCAGTAACATGTACGAACCAGAAGACGCTTTTGTTGTTACATTAATGTTGACTCCTTTTTGTTTAAAGATGAAAAGGATTTAAGTAATGGCCTAGCTTCGACTCGGTGTCATGACATGTTGTCATACCAAATTCCTGTCAAAAATACGCCAATATAAGGCTGCTTCTCCTCTCGTCACAGGTAGACAGTTGGAAAACAGCTCTTATCATGAATACGATCTATTCTTCAGCTCAGAATTATAAATACGACATGAAATAAAACAGATTGTAGCCACATTACAAGCTACTGGTTGAATGTATGCATGTATGTATACATGCATACATTCATGCATACATACATGCATGCATGTATGTATGTATGTATGTATGTACCGGCTTCAATGTATGTGAGCCAAGTGGGAGCAAAGTAACATGAATTCACACCTTAAAGCCATTTAGCTCATATGTGGACTATCTGGCCTCATTCCAGAAATACACGGACTCAGCAATTGCCAATTAATGTGTACTTGCTTTCCACTGGATCAAAAGTCTGCCCTTGTCATGATAAACACCTGATAAGCATCACTTTTTCCATACACAGAGCGATTACCAGCCATAGTCCTTGGAAAGGTTTTTTTTTTTTTTGCCACAGACAGATATGTGGCATATCAAGAGGGAGGGCTAACAGATTAGCATTTTATGCAGGATTTGAGCCTCTGATTATTCCCCATGCTGCTGCTGCTGCTCCTTCCAAAACAGTCAGTGTGGACTTCAATCTACCCTGATGTCCTCCTGCTGAATCAGTCCAACCAGATCCCTGCTGTTGGAACAATTTTCCCACTTTTGTCTTTACTTTTTTTTTCCAGCTGAAGTGTAAATGCTGAAGAAACACTTCACACTTCTTTCTTTGACCCTTCACTTTGTACCTGATCAGTAATTACAAACATTAAACACACACTGTCAGGACAGGAATTTTTCTGGTCTGTTGTCATGGTGCTGTGGCTTTCACTCCAGCAGTCTAACTTAAGATCATTTTGCGTAACAGCGAGGCCTCACTGCCTCATACGAAATAAAAAAACCTCCATTCATGGACATGAGAAACTACAGTGTGAGCTACTGTATGTTGCCGTAAATGCACCAAATGAACACAGTGTGGTATTATTAGCCATTTTGATGAATGCTGTGCTGTGAGGCTGCCTTTTGTCGTGTCACTTCTGTTTTTGATCCCCACCCTGTGTGATTGTCTCCATGGTTTCATTTTCCTCGTCCCATAGCAATGACATTGCAGTTGTTGACTCAAGTTAGTCATAAGATAATACATGGAAGAGAATTAACCAAGTAAAGGCATGCCTGAGTCAATGGTGGAACTGTCTGGGAAATTCTTTCTTTACAGTACACTGGATGGAAACAAAGGTACTCGATGTCAGAAGGCTTTGAGTGAAACCTAAGAATGCTGAGAAGTCCTGAGTATACAGCTGTAGTGTGCGGACAGAAACCCTCGTCTCAGATGTAGACACATGCTTTGCTATGGGCCATAATCTTCTCGTTTAGAAGAACACACACCAACTGCTGCATGTGTCATGCCTTTTGAATAATGCAAATAACGCTGTTGTGAATTTGTTTATATTCAGTGTATCCTGGTTTTTCAAATGTTTTAAACGTGTCATATATGTAGATACTTTGCATCACTGATGTTCTGCTATACATTAATTTAGACCTGCTCGTACAGTATAGTTGGATGTTTCTGTCTCATGTTGGATATGAGCTGTGACAGCAAGATGTACATTTAGAACTGTAAGACTTCATCCACTCAGCAGCATGACCCAGTTTTCCCAGTTTTAGCACTGCGTGTTTTGGCTTATTTAAGCCTTCTGTAATACCATACATTTTATAGTAAATTAAGATTACGATAGCTTCTTATGTTTTTAGGATTAATCCAAGGAGGGTCTCGTTCAAAAGCTGTTCAGTTGGGGTGGGTACAACAAATTTTACATGCTTTACTAATAGGCCCTTTTCCAGTGTAGTAATTTGCAACCCATTTTAGGGTGGCCCAAGCATTTGTGCAAAGTGCCCCTTCTAAACCCCCTCAGGGTTGTTTTTGCGGGAGTAGACTATAACTACTCCAGAGTAAGTACCTCTGAGCATACCTGGAAAACGGCTCCACACAGATTGGATATACTCGGAGAGGACAAATGCTGATAGTTAAACTTAGATACAGCAATGAGCAATATTTTTCTTCCCTCTTGATTTTGTCATCAAGCAGGAGTCTTCTCCTTAAATTTTGCCATAAACACGTAAAATTCTCCATAGAGGCTCACATATCAAACCTCCATTGTTTGGAGCACTCAAAGTAAACGTTATGGTCAAAAATGTTCTATCCTACACTGTCATGGAAACAGAAAGACAACAATGACTGTGGCCATTTCTGTAAACATTCACATTACTTTGCACCTGCTGAGTTTCTGTAGTGGAAAGCCACCTACTGACATCAGTTATAATCCTGCCTATACGCGATTTTTAGCCCATTTATAATATTGATATTTTGAATATTTAAAATGTATAAAAACATGTCAATCAAAATTAATTTGTTAGAAAAGAACGGGGTCTGTGAAATCAAAATTCCAGCTTCCTAAATGTTGTTATTTTTTTCTTTTCTCCTACTGTGACAGTAAACTGAATATCTTTGGGTTTTGGACAAAACAAGACATTTGAGGACGTCATTTTGGGTTTTAAGAAGCTCTAATTAACATTTGTCACTATTTCCTGGTATTTTATAAATAAAACATCTTAACTGATTAATCAAGAAAATATTCAGTAAATTAATCAAGAAGGAAAATAATTTTTAGTTGCACCTCTAATTTCAGCAAAGAATTATGTGTTTGGTTTCACAGAACAGGCCTGCAGTTACAGATGCTATTTAAAGGTCTGCTTCTTCAGCATGACCACAGTGAATGGACAAATCTGCTCTTGGAAACGGGAGACTGCTCATCTCAGGATGTGATGGTGCAAAGTGTAGTGGTAACAGGCACATTTTGCTTTTCCTGCATGGAAGATTGTTGTTCCCCTTCCCTCCGACTACCTCCTACACTTTTAAAAATTATTCCATAATCATGACTTGTGCTACAGAGTTTTTCTGCACCTTCTCGCTCAGTTGTGATTATGTTTGCACGTACAACGTGTTGGCTAGTTGTGTAAAATGAGTCATTTGAGGGGTAGCAGGAGAATTGTTCTTTATTAAATCCTCTACTGGTTACACTGTGGCATGTTGCTCTTCGTACTTGTATTTATTATTTTAGTTCAGATTTGCACAGTTTTTTAACAATGTTCAGTTTACTCTTCACAAAGAGCACTATCCATCTTTTGAAAACAGTTCTGCAAGAAGGTTTCCAACATTTGTACAAAAATTAGCCACAATAATGTCTGTCAGGTCTAGCTCTATCCAGACCTTTAATAGAATTAGGAATTTTGGCTATGGGGTTTGAAGGAAATGGTCTTTAGGGATGAAAGGTGCAACTGAGTTTGGAAATGTGGGATCCAGCAGTTCTTCAGCATGACCCATACAACTTTATGTAAACGCAATGCTAACTTTGCTGAAGCATCCTTTTGAGGGGTATTTATTATTATAGCACTGCATTATATGACTCAGTGTAAAGTGAAAAGGTCACTATAGGAAGTGTTATACTTGGAAATGACTTATGGGACACATGAGTCATATCCACTTTTAGCCCCTTTGAAGTTCATTGTTTTGGTTCTCCAGCCAGTGTGCACCGTAGAAATATCGTATAATTGCAGTTGATTCTTCTCCACTTCAGATATACAGTTTCAGAAAAAAATGATTAGACCACCCTTGTGTTATCATAATATCTGTCCAAACAAATGTACCTTTAGTTGTACCAGGCATTAAAATGAACAAGAAATTGAAGAAAACAAGGATGATCTAATATTTTTTTCCATGACTGCATATTCATACATAATGGATTCCTAGTAATAAAGCACAGGTAATCATTGAATGGGCTGCTGACCCAGTATGAAATGTCAGGCCTGTGAAGAAAACAAGTGACTGAACATCAGCAATAGACTTTGTCCACTGTATGTACTTTGACTCATCAAAAGAGGAAGAGCACAGGTGTTGTGCTGTGTTCCTACTTTATGTATGTATTATTCAGAGATAGTTGTCCCCAGTGCAAGTTTAGTCATTTACGCAGACAAAATTTGCTTTTTCTGGTAAGTTCTTGTCACAGTTTAATTACTGAAACCCTTTTGTTTTGGTTGTATCACTTGTGTCTAAAACTGAAACTGTTCATTACTTAGCAAAAAATCAATAATATTTGTTTATTTATTCATTATTTTTCAAGCACAATTTGTAAAATATGCTGTATATTCACAAATTCTGGCTTGTCTGTGCCTCCTTGTTTGAAATTTTTGAGTAGGGATTGGCCTTTTTAAGGGGGTACTAAGGAGACCAATACCTAAGATTTAATAACAGTATACATTTTCAGGAAGGATGAAAGCTTGGTTTCAAAATTAGATGAACGCAAAGGTTTGTTGAAGTGGCTATGTTTCTTTATGCTTCACATGTGTTCAGTTCAAAGAGAACTTGTGAGCCTTTCTTTGAGTGTTGATCAGCTGTTATCCATAACATCTAACCGTCAAACAGCACCTTGGGTGGGATATTGCTCAAAATCACACACTGGTGACAGCAGGTTGCGGCATCAGAGCCAAAGGAGCATATTTTTAAACAAATGTATTACATTGAATTTTTTTTTTTTTTTTTAATTTACCACTGATTTGAAAATTGCTGATATTCATCCAGTTCCCTTTTGTAAATGTGAAATTTATACTAGTGATGTTGGCAACCCCAGGGCTGGAGTCTATCCCAGCTGACTTAGGGCAAAGGCAGGGGACACCTTGGGCTGTTCGCCGGTCTGATCACAGGGATCTAGCTGCAAAGCAACAGTGCTAACCGTCAAGCTACTCTGCAGCTGCCATAACCCCAAGTGTCTGCAATCTAAATGTACTGAAGGCTCACCTCAGCCACACAGTGAGTGAGGCAGCATGTAAAACAGCAGGGAGCAGGTATTATCACACCCGAATGAAATGCAGCCATTATGAACAATATGAGATCCACCTGTGATTTTCCTGCTGTGACGAGTCACAAGGGTTTATTGTTTGTTGAAATAGAAACCATTCCAGCTTGGTTGTGATAGATTGGGATTGACCAATTATATACCCTGTCAATGCTGAAAAATGAATTATACTTTTAAGTGTACTTTTGTAAAAGTGAAAAACAAAAATATTTACTGAAGTTTTGTGTTGAGGTTTGTGTTATTTTGACACCAAGATTTTAATTTCTCCTGCAAGTCAGTCTTCTAGATTACTAACAATCAGTACTGGAGTTGAAAAACTATATCAGTTGACCTCTAATCAGAGGTGTTTGAGTTGCTCCACCTCTCCTGGTTAAATCTTCCTCAGATTGTTCATGGTCAAATTAGTCCTTACTTACATTGTGTAGTATTTAGATAAAGAGACTAAATAACAAATTGCTTTCTTTAGTATGGCTTTGCAGCAGTTGCTTATCTAGTTTCAGTGTTGTGTGTTTCCCTAGTTTTAATTATGATTTTTTTTTTTTTTTTTTTTAGGACCTGCCAGCACGGTTTGTCTAGTTGCTAAATAATAAGTTAAATTGGATTAATTATGCAGAAACTACTGTTCTGAGAGCACAGTAGCTGATGGATTATCTGATTCGAATTTAATGAAGAAGCTATTTAAAGCTATTTCGACTAGAGGTCGACCGATATATCGGCCGGCCGATATTTTGGGCCGATATATGGACGTTTTTCAATATCGGCCATCGGCCGATATTTAGAAATAAAAAGCCAATTTGTGATCAGGCACCCGTACGGGCAGCTGCCGCGACCGCTTTTCCCTTAGAAGGACCCCCGGCACTCAGAGAGCGGAGCATGAGCGGAGCAAGTGAGCCAGGCAACAACAAGCCTAACCCTAACCACTTTCAGGTTCCTTTTTTATTGTATTTTTTGTAAACTTTAAGTTTTTTTTATGTCATTGTACTTTTTCACTTTTTGTGTTCAATAAATGTTAGAGTTCTACTAGTGTATTTAATTTGTAATATATACATGTATATACTTTTAGTGTTTAAATTGCCTTTTGTAATCGATGTGCTTTAAAAAAAAAAAAAAAAGATATCGGCCTTAAAAATCAGCTTCTACAATCGGCTTTAGATATCGGCCATCGGCAGAAAATTTTTTTAAAAATTGGTATCGGCATCGGCCTTTGAAAATCCCATATCGGTCGACCTCTAATTTCGACACACTTCTGTTACCCCTCTTCATGATAAAGTACTTGAGTTCTTTTGTAACTGAAATCATGGCAGCAGTTGAAGTTTTCTTGTTGCAAAGAAAAAGTGCACATTTTCAACCATCGTACGACACATTTGTAGTCAGGATTTGTCTTTCTAAATATGTGAAAAGGTTTGTGGGAGTTGTGTGAAAACTGCCACTTTAAGTGTGATGATTCATTGTTAATAATCACTGCGATAACTTTTAAGTATCCTTTTTGTTTCCTAGATGCTCCTCAGCAGTCAGTCACTGTAAATTGTAACTGAGTCCTGTATCTAAGAGAGAAGTCTTGTTTTCTAAGATTGCCTGTCATGACAAAGGTGAAGTAATTACTGATGTGTATTTGTTTTCTTTTGAAGATGCAGGACGTCCAGCAGAGCAAAGAGAGGACGCTGGTCAATAATCGAACCCTGGCAGAGAAAAACCTTGCCCTGCAGCCCAGACTGGAGCACAAGAAAGAGCAGCTCACCAAGCGCTACAGTTGCCTTCAGGAGAGCTTCGAGTCCTATCAGCTTCGCAAGTCCACTCTAGGTACAGCGGCAGTATGGTCACTATCACAATATACTGACAAACATTTTTTATTGAGTACAAGATCTTGAATTTTTAATGTTACCCAGTCCTTGCGAAATTTGAATACTCTGTTATCCATGACGTCATTGTGAACTGATACTTAGACAAATGGAGGGAGAGCTCCAAATAATGCAATACACATGGGGCACATTACCAGTCACAACCATGCTGTTTTATCTTTCAGTTACAGCCTCTGCAGGCTTTTAGGATTTTAATATATTGGGATATAAACAGCTTTCCCAAAACACTTAGTGTTCATCCCAGATACCAGTATCCTTACCAACAAAGTGCATGTATGTAACTGACTATGTTCAGTACATATTAGTCAAGACAAATCATTTCTGAATAACATTACCTTTTCTTTGTGTAATGAGAAATCCGTTGGACTGGGTGAAGCCTTTGATATTAACAGCTGAGTTCCAAACTGGAAACATGGGCTGAGGAAGAGAAGTACATGGCTGCAATTGACTTTACATTCTTCTGCGTCTTAACTACTTGTCTCCTGGGACGCCCTGAGAGTTTATATCTGCCAGGCCCGGCTGGATGACCCATTTATTTTATACCCTTGCTAAGCCTTGTATCACAGATGCAGGACTGACAAGCATTTCTTTTTTATTATCGATTAATCTGTTGAATATTTTCAGAAACAATCAATTTCTTGGTCTATAATAAACCTAAACTAAAAAATAAATAAATAAATAAAATAAACCTATCGCTGAAAAATGCTCATCGCTGTGTCCCAGAAGTCCAGAACCCAGAGCTATTCATTACTCCGCCAAGGAACGGATGGAGTTATGTGACGATCGGCATACGTTTGTCTGTGAATCTGTGAATCTGTCTGTCTGTCTTCTGTCTGTCTGTGTGAAACATTACTGAAAAACGGAGCAACAGATTTGGATGAAATTTTCAGAGGAGGTCAGAAATGACACAAGGACCAAGTGATTAGATTTTGGCAGTGATGCGGCTTATAGTCTGGATCTACAGCTTTGTTAAAGATTTCCCATTGGGAGATATAGCAGACGGCATGGTGTTGCTGTAACCACGATGTGAACATTGTGTCAGTTACCTGCTGACAATCACATGATTGCGATCCTACTACAAACTGACTGTCATTTATTAGTGGGAAATCATACAAGGAACAAATGATTAAACTGTGGGCTGTTTCTGAGTCCCATCAATTCCTGCCATCCACTACATATTTAGGTCACGCAATGTAGCAAACCCCAGCCAGACACGTTAAGTTCAGCCGTCAGCCTTATTTTGAACACAAATTCACCTTTCTGTCCTTCACTCATTTCTTCACCGTAAGACCTTGTCCCCATTCCAGCTAGGTGCTTCTAAGTTTAGAGACATCCTTTGCTAGACAGCAACAGCGTGTTACCGTTGTCTTTCATCTTTATTTGAGTTTTCTGACTTTTCGGCAGCGTCTTCGTCATGTCAAGAAACCGCTACTTAGAGAATCGCTTCCTGTGCTGCTGGAATGGTGATAAAATAAAAGCCCGCAACATTAAAAATATGTCTTCAAAATAAACGCATGGAAGGAAAGGTTATTTTAACAGTAGCAAAACAAAGGTTTGCCAAAAGTGATGAACTGATCAACAGCCTTTTATAAGAATCATTTACACGCAATTTGGTATTCATACATACCATGCTCATGCATAACACATGCTTGTGCTCAGCGCAAAGTCATTTTTTTATTAACGATTTCATCTGTCGGAAATGATACATCAGCTGAAGAGCCTTGGCGGAGTACTGCACTCTATGAGTACTTTTCCAGTTAAAGATGCAATGATTTTTGTTTGTGATGAGCTACTGTTTTTTTTCTTCAGTTGGGCAAAACAAACAAATTGAAGACATTTCAACATTTCATTGTTTACTTACTATAACTGCTTATTTGAGGCAGGTTAGCAATAATGTAAATAGCTTTTTGCAGCATTTCTATTGTATTTACTGTAATGTATGGCCAGGAGAAGCAGTAAATCTTCACTTTGAGAAGCTGGAGCCATCAAAATTTTGTCTTTTTGCTGATTAAAATGACCTGAAGTAATCACAAATTACATTTTGGTAGATGTTGTGATACAATTATAACAGAAGAAAGTAACATTGGTTTTAGTGTGTGTATGTTACAGTTATTTTCAAGTAACTTAATAAGTTTATTCAAATAATAGAGATGGCTGCAGTTCAAGCATGAACCTGTTCATAATGCCAGTTGGTTTCACAGAGGGCTGAGCTGTTATGTCATGCTTTTGTCATCATTGTGTATTTGTTCTGCATGAACACATACTGGAGAGACCGGTTTGACCAGTTTCCACAGTTCCCATCAAGGGCTGTAGCAGCCATTTTACCAGAAACCTTGTTTGTCATGCTACTGCAGCTGTAATTAAACTCTGCTGGGGTTGAGCAAGTTCCAGATCTGGCTTGGATTTTCGCTGTGGGATCTTTAAAGACATGTAGGGGTGTTCTATCTGTCACTGACACACCTTCACAGCACTTCCTAGTGTGAGGAAGAAGTCGGAGTGACGATACTTGTGACCTTGTTGATGCAGTGGTTGCCAAGCAGCTCTCTGAAAATAACATGCCAGCTACTAATTTCTTGGCTACGCTGATAAAAGTTTGACTTTGTCTCCTTCCCTTTGAAGGATGAACACTCTGAAAGCTTTGAAAGGTTGTCAATGTCATTACAAGATTATGTAGCAAAATGCGATTCTGTTAAATCTCAGTTGAGACATATTTTGCTTGAGGGCATAATAGCAGTCTTGACCCTCAAAAGCAGTGTCTTGTTGCATGGCGTTACTCATACAGGAGTCAGGAGTCAATACACGCAGTGTGGTTTTGTTTGTTGTCGGCAAGTGATGGCTTTGTCAAATGTAGGTTAATCAGTGTCCCCCCCGCCCCCGCCTTCCATGCACTATCCGACCTAGTTGTGGATTTACTGAAGAGCAGCTGGGGAAGGACAACGATGCTCAGAGTTGAGAGAAACCCAGCCGTCTGACTGAGATGAAACACTGAGTGTACAGTAGCTTTCTGTGGTTTCACTACCATACAGTTACAACACCAGCTCCACTACACTCATATTCTTTTCTCCAAGAAATGTGTGGCATCTGCATTAAACTTCACTGTCCAGTAGGCTCTGGAGGCCAAATAACAGGGCAGTCCCCCCTCCTCCCTTTCCCCCACCACCGTCCACTGCCTCTGTGGATGGCAGCCTTCAGTAGACCATTGTACTGCCAGGCAAGCTGGTGTAAAACAGCCACAGTGGGTGTGAGGGAGTAGTGATGATGGGACTGGCAGGCAGGGAAGTTGGAGGGGTAAGAGTGAGAGAAAGGCAGCGAGGCAGGCCAAAAACGACCCCCTCCCTCAAATACTCACAGCCTAGGTCGACGTGGATACATATACTAAATGGCCGTCTCATGATCTCGAGGCCCAGACTATGTGTTGTGCTCAGCAGGCTCTGTGCTCTGCCAGAGAATCACCGCTTTGTGTGGAAGAAGTGCTGCTGATATGCCTGAGAGTCAGCCTTGTTATGGGAGAGAGACTGGAAAAAGGCTTTGTGTCAAGCATGAAGTCCCTGTTTGAAGGTTTTTTTTC
Organism: Amphiprion ocellaris; assembly: GCF_022539595.1. NCBI lineage: Eukaryota > Metazoa > Chordata > Actinopteri > Pomacentridae > Amphiprion > Amphiprion ocellaris. The sequence continues at coordinate 11,626,977 of NC_072771.1, read as the reverse complement.
CCTACTGAGTGCGTCAGTAAAATGTGGCAAACCAGTTATAATTTTTGAATCTAATGCCAAGAATTCTGAGGCAAAAATTGAGTTCAGTTTCAGAATTTCAGTTCTGTATTTTTGGTACACAAATTTATACAATTTGGATAATTAATTTTAATGTTTGTTTTCTGACTAAAGAAGTGGCTATGCTGTAGCTGCAGTTTATGTCAGCTTTGTCTGTGTAGTCACTGATCTTGTTCTTATGGAATTTGACAAGATGAGTGTTATTGTGTTAGCCAGTTCTACAAGCTTCTTAACAAGTGTCTGTAAAACAGAAGTATGCAGCTAGTGTTTTAAACTTGAGAGCGAGACATTATGAGTTGAGGCATTTCAGTATTGAAGGTTCAGTTATATTTTTACTTTCTGGTTTCACTCACCGATATTACATCATAAGAAAGGGACATTGCTCTTCCCCTGAAACGTGTAGTTGTCAAGGCCATTTATAAGGTGTGTCTGGAAATGTCTCCACTATCTCTCACAGTTTCCTCTAATATTTTTCTTTTTTTTAAGTTATTTTTTTGGCCTTTTGTTGGGTTTATTATAGGCATAATTGAGAGGCAGACAGGAAAGCAGGGAGAAGAATTGGGGGAAGACCTGAAGTAGAGGGCCCTGACCTGGAATTGAACCCAGGCCGCTGCGTTGGGGACTATAGCCCCTGTTTGAGTTGCCCACTCTAATCTTTTTCTTAATTTTATTACCAGGTCTTTTTTTATTGCAACTTTTGCCTGTGCTGATAAAAGCAGGTTGCCTTTAAGTTTCCTAATTTCCCGTTTTTCCGAGCAAATAAGTCATATCCTTTACGTGCGGAAGCGATTACCAGCTTGATAAAGCTGTGTCAAACTTTGTGTGGTTTCAGATTACTGCATTAGTGTACTTCATATCATGCGCTGCTATTGTGTGGGAGGAAGCTCCTAGGACAGCTGGGACCAGAATTCTGGACCACACTAGGAGGGTGGAGGAGAAAGTGGCTTGGCCATACCTTTTGTCAACACCTAACCTCGTATTTTTTTTCTGACATGTTTTCTTTTTGCTTTGCTTACACTTGGTCACCGTCACCTAGCTACTATTTTTAACCCACATTTAACAGGGGAACCAGTTATAAATTTGGACTGGAGGGAGCTGTTATGATTAAAGCATGCATATGACACCTTTTTTGACAGAAAGCATTTTATGAATTTATAAATTTGATTTTGTACAGGTAGGGGATGTATCACAGTGATTTTAAATCAAAATACAGAAGTATTCCTATGTGTGAAACCTGAATTCAAAAGTCAAGGCAATAGTCTTCGTCACATTTTTCACATTAGATGTAAATTTATATAGATAGAGAGGTTGAAAACAACAATAGCAACCAGTGACACAGTTAGTCCAATAGCTGAACATTATTGTTTTTGTTTGTTTCATTTGTAAAAATCTTGTATTTCAATACTTATTTTAGTAAAATTAGCACGTCTCACATTTGTTCGACTAGTGTCTTAAATTGAGTTGAGAGAGTGCAGTCAGACAGTGATCACTCTCGATATCCACTATTCTGCCTAAGTTTGGATCTTAGTTGTTGGTCTGCTGACTTTTAGGCTCATGCTATAGATGGCCAAAGATGAAAGTAATCTCTGATGAGATTTATTTGTGTTTTGTACACTCACTTTGTGGGAACATTTTACATTTGTAAATTCTTTTTCCACCAACTAAAATTGAAACCAGGGTTTCAAGTATTTACCATGTTAATGTATTTAAAAAAAAAAAAATAAATAAATAAATTTAAAAAAAAAAAAAAAAAAAAATATATATATATATATATATATATATAAAATATATAAATTTATTTATTTTTTTTTAAACTGTAGATCATGCGTTGTCATTCTTTATAAATATAAACTGTATTTATATCTATCTGGCCTATATGGGATCTTAATAAAGAGTCACATGAAATAAACTACCTACTGTAATTTGCATTGGAGATACACTCACAAATGCAAACTAAGCTGACCTTCCCCTGAGTATCAGGTGCACATTGTTTTGTGCAATTAGCATAAATTGTGAAAATCTAGGTTGAGCTCAATGTCCACTGCAAAAATGACATCTAAATCTTTGTTGACTTGGTTTCCACACCAGAAAGCCCAAAATTACCTATCAGGTTAGACTGGAGTCTCTCTTGTTGCTTGGCTTGGTGAAGCGTTGGTAAGTTTACAGTACTATATTGGAGATCAGTAACTATTGTTGTGTCACTGGTATTGTCAGAGTGCCACCCTGTGTGTGCAGTCCCTACTCCAGCTGGTGTTGACTTTCAGCCCTACTTGGGAACACAAACAAAACTGTGTTCCTCCTTAGAGACACCAAAGTTTTTGAGGCAACTCAGTTGGGCTTTGCAAGTTCACAGCAAACAGAGAGGCACCGATGGCTGTTTGGATGTGCCAGTCTCAGGAGTTCACATGTCCTGCCTCAGCTTTGTCTGAAGGGCAAAATAAAATCTGTTGTTACAAACATATTAATGTTTAAGAGTTGAGGGAATTTTTTCTCCCTTTTTTGAGCTGCTTGATTATTTCCTGCATGAATCACAGTGTGTAAATGCTACAAATGAATCTTGTGACCCAAATGTTCTGAAAAGATTGTGTAAACAAGGTGATCAATTGTACTGATTTGCTAATACAAATGTGGCTCACAGTAAGGGGATGATAATCAGAAAAACTACAGTGAAAGCTGTAACATTAGGTTTAGTGTGCCTATGTATTATCACAGTAATGTTCTTCCAATAAAGAAATCAGTTTATGCCACGTGTTAGAGTGTCTGTAGTAACTAATTTAATTTCGTTTCATCAGAAAGTGCAGTAGTGACCAGACAATTATGGGCAGCTGTACATGCTGTCAAACACATTTAAGTCTGACTGCTAAAAACACTGACCGTTTCTTTTCTCAGTTCAGGTCCAGCAGAATAATAACATTTATGTTGTTCCTCTGTCTCGTTGTTTCACAGACCACAAGTCAGGAAACACCTCCCTGGACATTTTGCTGGCCCTACTGCAGGCAGAGGGAGCCAAAATAGAAGAGGAGACAGAGGTAAGCATTCTACAGCTCTCTTCAAGGATGACTTCATGTATCACCAGTCAGTAGTTCATATACCCGTCTTTCCTGTGGCTCCTTTCAGAGGCCTCATTGTTCAAATCTAAGCCCCAGGACCGTTTTTTTTACATCTCTGCAGTAACTATTTGTCTACTCAGGGTTTTCATCTATCAAACAAACTATTAGGTTGCTTCTTCATAAATGTAGGCAATACTGCATTTTACCATTAGAGAACCCAGTTTTATTTTGTCATGGTGTACATCACTGAAAACAGCAGCAGCTTGATATAAGATCCAGAGAATTGGATAATGACAATTTTTCTGTGATCATTCAGCATTATTGATACAACTTGTCTTACTGCCATTAATTGTAATAGGTTTTCTAGTATTATAGACGTTGTGTAGCCATCAAAAAGTAAACTAATATTAGATGATCTGGTTTCCGGTCTTTAGCCTCTGTACTATAATTCTTTCTTCTGTTTAAATAATAGACGAAATGAAGTCATTTTTTTAAAAAAATCTGATCCTGTACTGTATCTTGTTCTGTTTATCTTTATATGTTCCACTTCTTCAAGTGTCATAGAAAGCAGTTTGGTTTAGTGAGATGAAAATTCACTGTTTGATAACAAGTTCTTGGCTAATTACTGTTAGCCAAGAACTGTTAGCCAAGAACTGTTAGTGCAGATGTTTGGCATTATACTGTGTTTGTAACAGCATCTCAGTCATACCATACTCTGTCATAGGACAGGGAGATGTTGACTAATTGTACACAACACACTTAGTGATATACTCACACTAGTATGTAAATAAGTATTTGACAACCGACAAAGTGTGGAAACAGTGGAACTGTTGTACAACACAATGTAACACAATTACAAGCAGAATGAGACAAATTTACATTGCTGGGAACTTTTCCCACATGATCATAGGACGCTGTTACCTTGTGATGCAGCTGGGTTCTTGCACAATCATAACATGATCTATCTTGCCAGGCCACAAGCAATGTGCTTGTTGCTGTTTCACGGTTGGAGCCTCCAATGAGGAACCTACTGGCAGCTACGGCTGTGAGTTAGACCGTGATAGACGATGATAGACAGATGGTTCATCCAACCCCCTGCCAGGTATTCTGTAAAAGTGCCTGTCCTTTACACAGTTTCTGAGGATGACTTTCAGATGGTTTCGTGAAACAAACCATCTGTCCTATCAGGTTAGGGATGATACCGTCAGTGATGTTTTTACCTGCATCTTTCTTGGTTGCTACTTTTGTCCACAATAAGTAACTGCACATCGAGGCTACTAGGTCTCACACTATGTAAAATGTGTATAGGTATATAAATCAGCCTGTTTGTGGTGGATGGATGTAGAATAGGTGGGACCTGTCATTGTTCTGTGGATAAAAGTGCATCTGTGCTTGTTTGATAAAAGCCAGACTTGTTTTATATATGATCTTACATTCTTACACCCACATTTAGCCCACAAATTGTCCTTTTTGATAAATGTACCCCTCAGAAAATGTGACTTTTGTGCAATCACACAACTAGTGGGCTATAAAATCACTTTGACAGTTATTGACATATGTTATTAATGTAGAATAAATCTTCAGATAAACAAAGTATTAACTGTTTTTATTCATTTAATCACTTATGACAGGCATTTGTCATGACTTCTGATATTTTACAGGTGAAATTAATGAGTGCAGAAATGGTCTCGATATGATTATCATAATGTTAAATTCCTCAGCAGTTTGTCTGAGTGGCTGGGTTTATTTCTCTGTGATTCTCCCTGGATGCTATTTACATCTTCATGACTCACAATGGCTCTCCACTCAGTGTTGAATCAGTCAGTAGGGACTTCTCTGTCATCTAAAACTGTTCCAACTCTCTGTACTTCTGTCTACAGAATATGGCTGATTCTTTCCTGGATGGTGACATGACCCTGGACTCCTTCATCGATGCCTACCAGAACAAAAGGAAGCTGGCCCACTTGAGACGGGTAAAGATCGAAAAGCTGCAGGAGATGGTGCTGAAGGGTCAGGGACTCCCTCAGGCTTCAGTCCCTCCCTCGCGATCTCAGGATATGTCAGCAGCAGCCTCCGTCCTCACTGAGGCCGGCAGCAGCTCCTCCCCTGTCCCCCAGCCCAGGAGGAAACCACCACCTCCTCCATCCCAGCCAGCACCACTTCTAAATCAAGTGCCAGCTCCAACCACTGCCCTCCAGCCTCCTGTCTTCTGTTCAGCAGCGCCATACCCACCAATTCCTCCTAGAACCGGGCAACCCTTCCCCAACGTCTCCTCTGGCTACCCCAGCCACTACCTCTCTCAGTACCCCCCTGCTCTGCCTCAAAGGCCTCCACCTCGTATGACCCCGCAGCCTGGCTTCATCATGCAGTAAATTAAAGAAGCTGCAACTCAGAGAGTGCAGTTTGTGTCAAGGACTTTTCACTACTGGAACTCCCCTGAGGGCAACATTTCTCTGCCGTCTGCCGCCTTGGTTTACAACCAATCACAACACAAGAAGGCAGACCTTCACCGGCTGGTCTGGTCACGTTCAGCTGAAACAGATCTCCAATAATCTCTGTGGATTTGACCTCTCACTCCAACACTCCCTAAAAATAAATGCATAAATAAAGACGTGGCGAGATCGGCCTTGACTGTCACTTAGCCTGAGTCCCTTTGGTGGAGGCCCCGAAATAGGCTGTGGTGAAAAAAGTGACAATCTGTGGGCTGCTGACCTGGGACCTGTCATTTATCAGCACTTTGTCTCCAGGCAGAGCCCCCAGTTAGTTTCTCACCTCCCTTCAAACATGTTCCTCAGGCATTTATGGAACACTAAAGTCAAACGGAAAACAATTTGATTAGTCATTTCCATATGCAGCATACTATTTTACTGGTAACATATATGCAAGCAAGGAGAGACCCTAATTACTGTGCAGTTTAGATGAAAAAATAATTTCCCAGAGTATATTCAGGCAAAAACTGCATCGTCTATGCCATGATTTATTTTTTTTTTTTTAGGTACAGAGGAATATTTAAATTTCAGCATCTTCTTATGATATAGTACTAATAGATTTATGTTAATAACCGCCACAATAGACTGATTAACATGTGGAAAGGAGGGTTTTGGTTGGTGTGTCTCTTCTTCAATACATCCATATGTCTAAAGAAAGTCCAGACCTGCCTGGTTCAAAATAGCTTACTGGTCCATGTCAGGACAGAAGTCTAAAGGGAAGTGAAGGAGAGGATTAGCGGCTGAACTGTTCTAATAAATGAATTGGCCTGTAAAGCCGCACCTAAAATGAAGGATTTATGTATAGCCATACAGTACACTTCAGATGTGTGTCGTTTTCTGTGGGTTCCTGTTGTAATGCAACACTCCTTTAGGATGTCCATTGTCTTTAACACCCTCAGTTGGGGTTGGAAATTATGCCAACAGTTCTTTGGATTTCATACATACTGTATGGTTCAGTTCAGTTTTCTGTCACACTGAGCACCAAAGACTTCCCACGTCTGTGTTAAATTTTTTTGCTACAATCTTTTTTTATGTAAGTGAAACATTTAGTAAGAATATCTTTCATTGTTTCCAAGATATCTGTTTATGATCTTGAGCTGAAACACTCTTTTGTAAACATGCAAGCCAGATGTCGTCAAGGGGAACTTGGAACATCAACCCGGCTTTGGGAGGAAACATTTTTTTCTGGTGCGATTTTTAAAAAATAGTTTCTATGTCCCACTCCCAACTGCTGTCGCTGTGCACTGTTGAAGAGCCACGAGTGCCTACACTTGAAGTGACGTTGATCACGTCCTTCTGACTACTCCATGTTTCTCTATGCTCAGCCGTAGATGCTAGAATCCCATGCCCCAACTCTATAGATAATAACTAGCCCAGTATTTGATATTACTCTCCTGCTGCTGATTTTATGTTTCACTTTATTAGAAGGTTTTTAAAAACTCTGACTGTTGGATTGACAGACTTTATTTCTCTCTAGTAGCAGAAAATCAATACATAACATGTGCCAGAGAGACGAGGGACACCCTCAGGCTGTGTGTCCAGTGGTGCTTGTACTTCTCTTTCTTTGATGGGGTGAATTCAAAGATTTTTGCATGTGATGATGTTGCTGTTTTTTTTGTTTTTTTTTTTAATGGGTAAAATAACAGGGCTCTAAAATGATTAGTGTCATTGCTGTGATCATACTTCACCTCAAGGCAAAGAAATGGATAAAACATACATGTCAGCAGGCAAAACTACAGAAAAATCTGAAACATCTCGATGAACCAGCATTTCTAACGACTAACAATGGATAATTCTCTTGTGCATGGCCTTTGCTCTTTGTGTTCAGTTTAAAGATTCCTCTTTAAAACTTTATTTTTTAGCTGTTGAGCTGCTTTTTGCGTTCAAACTGCTCCTCTGCATTCATGGTTTTATATGTGGTTGGTGATAATTTCAGTGTAATGTTGTAGGTATGTACTTATAATGAATGTTTAAGTGGAATTTAATGCTATTTTCAAGTTCAATAAATCTCAATTTTTTTTTATATCTATTTTCATTTAGGTTCTTTATTATCACACTGAACAAATCTGACTTCTCACTTCATGTCTTCCAATGACTGATACACTGAAAGCTCCATAATAGGATGCGTTTTTTTTTTTTTTTTTTACTTTGAGCAACATATTTTTTAATATTAAACAAGACAGCCACCTAGTGTTCAGGGTTGGTAATGAATGAAAAATTTCACTAAAGGCATTGGGAATAAACCTGAGTGACTTCACAGTACCCTGTGTTGTGATTTGCCTGGCACATCTTACAATACGAACAGCGGTGCATTGCTTCATGTTGATGTATTTACAGGTACATATCTACACTGTCAAAGCTGTAATCATAGTGACATTTCCATTTACATGTTAAACCCTAAAAATTCATCTCTCTGTTTCAAAGTTATTCATTCATTTATCCATGAAAATAATCCCTTCCTGTCTAAAACTGGGTTAGGTGTAACCACATGTATGCTTCCTTCAGAATGTGCAAGTCTATGAAGTTCCTGCATTTGTCTCTACTTACTCCCACCTATGGTGCTGACAACATATTTCACTCATGATGTGATTTCTAGCATATAAAATCCCCATGTGGACATGTTGACAAGGTAGAACAAAAATTTTCATTGGCAGGGGACTTTAAAACACTACATTTAGGGGGTCTATTGACGAGAGTTGCCATGTGAAGGATGAAGGAGAAGGATTTTAATCACAATGGAAAATCTACCATGTAACTTGTTCAGTGACAGAGCCAAATCATTTTTAAGGGTGAGGTTGGCACAGAAAATGATATCTTCTTTTGTTTTTATGCTTGGAAAATTTCTCTAGGCCCAATGTTATTTTTTTTTTCATTATATTTGATACATTTTTTTTTAGATGGTATTACAATTTAAACAACAAAAGCACTCAGAGAACGCAGTACTCAGCTAAGGCTGCTTAGTTATTGTATGATTTCCGACGGATAAGTCTGCAGTGGCCGATTTGTAGCAGGATCGCAATCAGGATGTAGTGTTCACTTGTTGTCATGGTTACAGTGACGCTATGCCGCTATACAGAAATCTTTAACAAATCCATGAATCCAGACGATAAGCTGCATCACTGCCAAAATCTAATCACTGGGTCCTTGTGTCATTTCTGACCTTCCCTGAAAATATCATCCAACTCTGTTAATCTGTTTTTGAGTAATGTTGCAAACACACAGACAAAAAGGTGGACATACACACAAACGTACGCCGATCGTCACATAACTCTGCCGTGTTCCTTGGCAGAGTAATTATACTGGGTGAAACTCTAACTCCAATTCTGTGAGTATGTGCATAGTCAAACAAATTTTACCATTTGTTGTGTCGGGTGGACTGAGAGGTGAACAGACTTCAGAGGCATGCCTAATTCAAAGGGGGCAGAATGGGTGTGTTGCATTATTTATTTATTTTTCTTAGTTTTCAACTATCTAATTTTATTTCAATCAGTCAAATGAAATCTGATTGAAACATGATTTGTGTTTTATATATTGTATATTAGACTGAGTTGAGAAACAGGCAAACTCATGAAAAATTCACATACAGTTAGGAAAATGACAACAAAAGACTTCACAAACCTTTTTGATAGCTACAGGGAACATTAAAGATACCATATTATTCTCCTTTTCACCAAATTAATGCAAGTCCCTCATGTCCAAGAATGTGCCTTTCAGTTTTTGATCTCAAAATACAGCAAAGATGGTTCCTTTCACGATAACAAAGTCCTTGTTATAGCCCTCTTCCAAACAGGTTGTTTCAGTGTCTGTAGCTATACATGAAATTGCTGTCCCCTCCCCTTTCAAGAAGAAGACTCTCTCTGCAACTCTGAATAAAAGTGCATGGAAAAACAGTTGACTGGATATCAGCTGACACCGGGACCAGTGTGTGAGACCAGAACTTTATATGGCTTCTTTTGTCTGAGCATCATTTTCCATGTAAATATAACAGAATGTTGGTGTGTGTTGAGGTGTGTCAGAATAAACGTCTTCATATCATAACAGGTTTGATGTTATACGGGTCATTCCAGAATTCGAGGACATTTGGACTTCAAAATGTTTGAAAAATAAACCGTCTCTTTTACAATTTTCTCCTCCATATTCATCAGTAATAGGTAATAAACTATCAAAGACTTGATTAGCTCAACTTACACATCAATGGTACCATTTTTTGTTTGCTAACCCTACTCTAATCACAGTAACAGGGTTGCTAATCCATGCTAATGTTAACTTTTTCTCAACAGTAGAAGCCAGATATTTAGCTAGCTGTTACTGCTTGAGGATCATCTTATAATGGAAAAAAGTTTAAAAAATAAATAAATAAAAAGTTGTCTTTTCCTGATAATATGCATAGCAGGGTTACATGAGGTAGAGTGGGACATTCAATCAAGGCCGTGATGAAAATATGAATAATAGAAGAGAGGACATAGCTTTGCTCTACACATTCTTTTGGAAAACTGTTTGATGATGTTAATTCCAGCGTATCATGTGATTCACCGTTCACATCTGTTTGTTAAAAAATGTTCCCACAGTTACAAGAGACATCAGTAAAAAAATTAATACAAATAAAGGAGATTTAAATTTCTTTTCACCTGTTTTATTTGAGATTCAGTTTGGACCTCAGCAGGGTGGGACAAGAGTAAAATGACATTTTAGGGGGAACTCCAGATTTATTTGGTATTTTAAAAAATATTTTCAAATATTCTTTTCTCCGAGTTTTTTTTAGATTTAGTCTCGGGACAAGTAAACTTACACAACAACTGCATGTTATAGTATTTTGTACATTTCAATTCAATTCAATTCAATTTTATTTATATAGTGCCAATTACAGTCAAATTGTATCGAGACGCTTTACAGAACCCGTATGCCTGACCCCCAGAGCAAGCCAAAAGGCAAGAGTGGCAAGGAAAACACCCTTTTAACAGTGAAAAAAATCTCGAGCAGAACCCGGCTCTAATGTGGGGGGACCCATCTGCCTGCTGGCCGGGCGGGTTGAGAAGGACAGAAGAGGTAGAAGGGTAGACTTAGACTTAGATTGAGACAGGCTTTATTCATCCACAAGGGAAATTTTGTTGTCACAGTAGCTCAGAACGGTAATCTTAAATAGACCAGAACAGCAATAGAATTATACAATAGTAGGATATACACATTACAAAATAGAAGAATTAGGAATAATATTTGGAATTTACAATATGGAACAGGTAGCTATAATACAGTGCCAGTTTACACACGGGTATTGACATAAATGAGTGAGTTATCTATCACAGAGTGGGTACAGCTGTATAGAGTATGGTATGAATGTGCACCTGTAGTGCTCACTGTGACAGCGCAGCTGTAACAGTCTGTTGGAGAAGGAGCTCCAGGAGGTAGAGGGTTACAGATGGAGGTAGAGGGATAGAGGTAGAGGGATAGAGATAGAGCGGTAGGAGGGGACATAAGGACCATAAAACACACAGTTTAATACATGCATGATAAGACAGATGATACATGCTACGTATAACTAACATGGAAACTAATTATAGTTTACTGCTATGGTGTATGGCTCTGGCTTTAAATATACTACATATATAGCTGGTGGTAAATTCAAAAATATGTAGATGAGCAAATCAAGTATAGTAAGGGCAATGCAGAGTAGATCGGTGGAAATGGGCAGCTGGAGGTGGGAGAACAACCACACATCTGAAGCATCCAGCTCTGGGACCAGGGACACTCGGAGAAAGGACACAGGGAGAAACAGAGTGAGTGTAATGCAGTATATATAGTAAATACATAGGTAGTTAGAGAAGGGCGCAGTGCATCAAGAGAGGTCCCCCAGCAGCCTAGCCCTATAGCAGCATAACTAGGGGCAGACTAAAGGGACGTCAAGAGGGGAAGTCAGTTGTGCAAATGAAAACACCAGCTCACCCCGTCAGGGTCCCCCAGTCAGCCCTAACTATAAGCTTTGTCAAAAAGGAAGGTTTTAAGCCTGGTCTTAAAAATAGAGAGGGTGTCCGCCTCCCGAACCCAAACTGGGAGCTGGTTCCACAGGAGAGGCGCCTGATAACTGAAGGCTCTGCCTCCCATTCTACTTTTAGAGATTCTAGGAACAACAAGTAAGCCTGCAGTCTGAGAGCGAAGAGTTCTGCTAGGATAATATGGTACTATCAGGTCTTTAAAATATGATGGAGATTGGTTGTTAAGAGCTTTATATGTCAGAAGAAGGATTTTGAATTCTATTCTAGATTTAACAGGAAGCCAATGAAGAGAAACCAGTATAGGAGAAATATGATCTCTCTTGCTAACTCCCGACAGTACTCTGGCTGCAGCATTTTGGATCAGCTGTAGATGTTTCAGAGAGCTTTTGGGACAACCTGATAATAAGGAATTACAGTAGTCAAGCCTAGAAGTAACAAATGCATGGACTAGTTTTTTTGCATCACTCTGAGACAGGATGTTCCTGATTTTCACAATATTTCTCAGGTGGAAAAAGGAAGTCCTACAGATGTGTTTTATGTGTGAGTTAAAGGACATGTCCTGGTCAAAGATAACGCAGAGGTTCCTCACAGTAGTACTGGAGGCCAATGTGATGCCATCCAGAGTAACTATATGCTTTGAAAGCAATTTTTCTAAGATGTTTGGGGCCAAATCCAATGACTTCAGTCTTGTCTGAATTTAGTAGAAAGAAATTATAGGTCATCCAGGTCTTTATGGCCTTAAGACAATCTTGCAGTCTAGCTAGCTGATTAGTTTCATTTGGCTTCATAGATAAATACAATTGAGTGTCATCAGCATAACAATGGAAATTAATACAGTGCTTCCTAATAATATTATTAGGAAGCACTGCCTAAAGGAAGCATGTATAATGTGAACAGTATTGGTCCTAAGACAGAACCCTGAGGAACGCCATGATTAACCCTAGTATGCTCAGAAGAGTCATTGTTGACATGCACAAACTGGAACCTGTCTGATAAGTAGGATTTAAACCAGTCCAGTGCTGTCCCTTTAATGCCAATACAATGTTCTAGTCGCTGTAATAAAAGTTTGTGGTCGATTGTATCGAATGCTGCACTAAGGTCCAATAAAATAAGTATAGAGACCAGTCCATTATCTGACGCTATGGGAAGGTCATTAGTAACTTTCACCAGAGCTGTTTCTGTGCTATGATGCACTCTGAAGCCTGACTGAAACTCTTCAAACAAGATATTCCTTTGTAAATGTTCAAATAATTGATTTGCAATTGTTCTTTCCAGAATTTTGGAGAGAAATGGGAGGTTGGAAATTGGTCTATAGTTGGCTAAAACATCTGGATCAAGAGTGGGCTTTTTAAGTGAAGGTTTGATTACAGCAATCTTAAACGCCTGTGGTACATAGCCTGTTACTAGAGAGAGATTAATCAGATCTAACATTGAGGAATTAATTAAAGGTAAAGCCTCCTTGAACAGTCTAGTTGGGATAGGATCTAAAAGACATGTCAATGGTTTGGATGTAGAAACTATTGAAATGATTTCAGAGAGATGTATGGGAGTGAAAAATTCTAAATATCCATCTGGTCTTACAGCCAATTCTAAAGCATCTGTACTCGATGATACATTCGTGACATTTGTAGGAAGGGCCAGATTATTTTTTTCTCTAATCGTAATAATTTTATTTGTAAAGAAGCTCATGAAGTCGTTACTGCTCAAAGCTAAAGGAATACAAGGTTCAACAGACCTCTGACTCTTTGTCAGCCTGGCTACAGTGCTGAAGAGAAACCTGGGGTTGTTCTTGTTTTCCTCTATTAAAGATGAATAACATGTTGTCCTGGCATTACGAAGAGCTTTTTTATAAATTACTAGACTATTTTTCCAAGCTACATATACTTCTTCTAAATTTCTAAGTGGAGTACCACTTCCTTTCCAGCTGTCGGGACGCCTGCTTTAAAGTCCGCAGCTGGGAATTATACCAAGGAGCAGGTCCTCTCTGAGATAGAACTTTCTTTTTTACAGGTGCAACACTATCAAGTGTTGTACGCAGTGAGGCTGCAGCATTATTAACAATATAATCCACTTCTGTGGGGGTAAAATTATAATATTTCCCTTCCATTATATCAGTAAGTGGTGCTGAATTAAATAGAGAGGGTATTATTTCCTTAAATTTAGTCACCGAATTTTCAGACAGACATCTACTGTAATGATATTTATTCTTAATTCCTATACAGTCTATTGTTGCAAACTGAAATGTTATCATAAAGTGGTCAGAAAGAAGAGGGTTCTGGGGAAATACTGTTAACTGTTTGATTTCTATGCCATAAGTCAGAACGAGGCCAGGGGTGTGATTAAAACTATGAGTTGGTTTATTTACATGTTGAGAAAACCCAATTGAGTCTAATATTGAATTAAAAGCAGTCGTAAGGCTGTCACTGTCCACGTCAACATGAATGTTAAAGTCACCCACAATAATCACTTTATCTGAACTGAGCACTAAATCAGATAAAAAGTCTGAGAATTGAGATAAAAATTCAGAGTAAGGAGCAGGAGGACGATATACAACAACAAATAAAACTGGTTTCTGAGCTTTTAAATCTGGATTAGAGAGACTGAGAGTGAGATTTTCAAATGAACTGTAACTAGGTTTAGGTCTCTGGTTCATTTTTAAGCTAGAGAGGTAAATTACTGCCACTCCTCCCCCTCGGCCTGTGATTCGAGGAACATGACAGTATGACTAGGGGGAGTTGATTAATTTAGACTAACATATTCTTCCTGCTGCAACCAGGTTTCAGTCAAACAGAACAAATCAATCTGGTTATCAGTTATCAAATCATTTACTAACAGAGATTTAGACGAGAGAGATCTAATATTTAACAGACCACATTTAATTGTCCTGTTTCTTCGCTCAGTTGAAATAGTGGTATTAATTTTTATTTGATTTTTATGGTTACTATGTCTTTTGTTTATTTTTTGAATTGTTTAATTTATTGAATTTTGGTGGTCGGGGGACAGACACAGTCTCAATAAAGCTAACTGAATTACTGGAGGGTGACAGCTGAGAGGAAACTGCAGAGAGGTGTGGAAGACTGCAACTCATGGATTATTTGAAATTTGATGGGTGGGACGTAAAATGTTCTCCAATTCTGAAATGGCCCTTATCTCTAAATCAGGGGTGTCAAACTCATTTTAGTTCAGGGGTCACATTCAACCCAATTTTATCTCAAGTGAGCCGGACCAGTAAAATCACAGCATAGTAACCTATAAATAACCACAACTCCAAATCTTTCCTTTGTTTTAGTGCAAAGCATTCTGAAAATGTTCACATTTAAGGAATTATCTTTCTACAAAGCATTTTGAACATCCTGAATTTTTTAAAGAAAAATAAATTCAACTTCAGCAACATTCAGCCTCAGTTTATCATTTACACAGTACAACTTACAGATCACAGTGTCTACAAAGGAACACAGTATTTAGTCATAGCTATCTGGAACTGAATGACACATTTTTAAAAAAGACAAAAAAACAACAAATACAAAACAAAATATTACAAAAAACAGACACAAAACAACAAAAGCGAGAAACAAATGACAAAAAATGAGACAAACGATAGGAAAAAAACAAAAAAGTGACAACAATTAGACAAAAAAGTTACAAAGCGACAAAAAATGGACAAACAAGCCAAAAAAAGACAAAACCGTGAAACAAAACGACAAAAACGATACACAAAACAATGAATAAAGCAAAACACAAAATGACAAAATGAGACAAAAAACACAAGCGAGTCAAAAGGAAACACAGAACGACAAAAATGAGAAACAAAACGACAAAAACGTGATGAAAACGATAAAAAATCAGACAAAAAAAAGACAAAACCTTGAAAACAAAATGACAAAACGTGACACATGACAAAAGTCAGACAAAAAAGATCAAAAAACAACAAAAACAAGACAAAATATTACAAAAATGAGACAAAGCGACAAAACAACAATGAGCAATCTAGTATTTTACTTTATGATCAAAACAACTTATGGTCTATAAATTATTTTAAATTTATAGTTTTACTAATTTACAATCAGTAGTTAATGTCTTCTCTGTAACTGTTACACTTTACAAAGTCGTCCGGCGGGCCGGATTGGACCCTCTGGCGCGCCGTTTTGGCCCGCGGGCGGCATATTTGACAACCCTGCTCTAAATGTACAACAACCACAAAATACAATGAACGTGTACTTTCACAGTAGAAGACCTTTAACTTTGCCTGGCAGGCAGGCAGCAGCAGGTCAGACAGGAGCTTGGTGTTTTTGAACGCACCTCCAGCCCACGTGTTCGTTTCCATAGTCACGTCACATCGGCTCCACCATGTTGTAGGAAATCCGCCGCTGCTCCTCACTCACTGTCAGATTAGAGTTTAATCCGAGGAGGAGGATACGCTGTCTGCATCTTGAAAGGAGTCGCGCTGTTTTTGCATACTAAATAATCACGATTCAGCGTCCTGCCGCCGTCATATTTTCCTACAATAACCGACCTGCACTTAGAAGATGAAACGCCAGTGTTGCGCTGCTGTCTTTGCCTGTCCGCCGATTTGCCAATACGTTAAGATGTTAGCTGGCTAACTAGCTGAAAAAGAGTAACTAAATCGGATTAGCTGCTAACAGCAGCCTTCCTCTGGGTGACATCCACGTATTATTTACTGTACTTGACAACTATTGCACAGCAAACGGTTTCCTGTTTTTATTTCAACCACATTTCCACAGTTGTGTCAAAATTACTACTTTGTGCTTTAATTATTCGCTAGCATTAACGTTGCTGCAAGCTAGCTAGGTTATTAGCAAGTCAAACCCCAGCAAGGGCTGGACCTCCTCCACTCACTAATCTTCACTGTTTGTTAGAAAGAGCAAACATAAAAGTAGTGCCTCTGACCCCGACCGAAAGTCAAGACGGAGGTAACACTTATCTGTTAGCTTGTCTGCGGGCGAGCTGGACTGAGAGCTGTGCAAGATTTGAACCCCCAAATTAGCCTCGAGTCGAAGCGAAGATGTCAGGAAAGGAAAAAGACAAACAGGAGAAACAGTCCACAACGGAACGGCTGATAAAAGGTGAGTCAGTGTTGAGAGATTACTGTACAAGCACTGTAAATGATTTGACTGGAGGTTGATGCATTGAAAACCACCTGTGGCTTTTCGAGAAAAAAAAACTTTGTTTAAATACTTACACTCTAAAAGTCATGGAGCAAATGTTTGCTCTCAGCAGCCAAATCCGCAGTCATATCTGAGTATGCAACAAGAGTTATCTGTATGGTAATCGTCATTTTTACTGTTCTGTTATAGTGAGATGCACACAGAATCACTCAGCTGCTCAGTGTGATGAGGGGATGCTCAGGTGTCTGCGGATGAGCACGAATTAGAGCATCTTTTTTTCAGGCTGTGATTTATAAACGGCATGATAGTTGTCCGCTGGTATATATAATGTACATAGCTGTCCCCCCCAGCCTCCTTTATATTTAGGATGAATGTATTGTAACATCATGGGGTCCTTGCTCACGCATGGAAATGCTCAAGGTCTGCTCAGGTTACCAGCAGACCTTAACAAGATGAATTCCTTTGCACTGAGGTTGTCTTGGCTGTTTGGGCAGTCAGGGCACCATTTGTTGGGTCTCCTTGAGACAGGTCAGGCCCAGCCAAGTCTGAGGTAGTTCCTCAGAGGGCAGAACCCAACCCCACCCCTGCCACCACTTCCGCCACCAGTTCTATAACTTACTGCCTGCATCACTGTCTGTCTGCAAGGGCACTGGAAGAGTGTCCTGCCAGGGAACTGGAATGCTGAAGTGTGAGCCAGCAGGGAGAGAGTGAGTTAATTGTGGAAAGAATCTCCCCAGTGATGTTCCCAACATGGCCCGCTACACGGTGGAGAGAGAGAATGTGACAGGGAAGAAAAGAGAAAGAAGCAATATAGACTGGAGTAAGGACAGCTTTGCTTTTTCCAAACTAGTATTGAAAAGTCACACATTTGTAGTCATTCTCATCGTCAGTTTTTTTGGAGTACAGATTCCTAGATTAACATTGTAAAATGTCACCGCAGGTTTGGGGTTTGCTACGTAACCGGGGCCTGTAAGAGGGCTTAACCCGGAGACTGTGCAAGTCTAATGCTGCTTTGGTTGTGTAAACCAGTAGTTAAGCTCATTCATTGCTGGATATTACCTTTGACCTGGTAGCTCAATCATTCGGTCATTAAATCATATTTTGTCTCCCCAGGCTGAATAAATTGTAGACTACTAGGTGTGTGATGCCACGTGATCTTACTCAAGACAAAACTTGGCTTCATTTGGTTTTTGAAGTCATGCCTGCTTGAAGCGAAAAAAGATTCATGTCATCTTTGATAGTAATTGAACTGGATTGTTGCCATGTGTTAAAGCTGTCCCCATGCGTCTGAAATCAAATCAAAAAGAGGCCAGAGGGGGAATGTATGCCACTACCACCCCATGTGATTGACAGATCGACATGGCAAATAAACCCCATGTCTGATTATTTAGCTTGCCAGAGTAACGCATTCACAGATAATTAGAGCAATCTGAAGTGGACTTCATGATTCATCCAGCCACAGTCCGCTCCATTCATCGCTGCCCAGCCGTATCCTTGTAATTCAATCCTCCTCTATTGTGTTGATTTTGAAACAACAGCAAACATATTCTAGACGCTGGCTCATATCACTGTCCAAAACATTATCCTCAGTGGGCAGGATAGTAGATAGTAGTGTCTTTGTTTCTTGACTCGTTTGTTGTCATGCCAGACTGCGGGTGTTTATGCAGTGCAGCAGTGGCCTACTGTGTGTGTGTGGTTTTGAAGAGTTCATCAAACATTAATGTTAATTAGGCCAGGCAGTCTCTAATAAGAAGCCAGTCTCAGGGCGGCGTCAGCTCATTATTATAATATTAGCTTATTATTTTGAACAAAACATTTCTCTTTATTGGGTTGCTTCACTTTTGTCTGCACCATTGTCTATTTATTCACTGCAAGTGTAGTCTGTTTCAACTGAGGGGTGCTGCTTACTGGCAGCCAGATTCAGTTGTATCTGTCTTTGAACAGACTTGTTCAGCCTCGATTGTAAAAGGCAAATCAACCCAAAATTTATTGTTGTTGTTATTATTGGGGAGCAGAAAGTTTATTCCTGTTGACCTGGATGAAGTTTTCAATTTGTTGACATTCGAACCAGTTATTATTGTCCAACGTGGGTAAATTGCTGCCACCCTCCAGGCAAATGCTTGCAAATTTGGCCAACACAGCTATTGCCTGAGATGTTTCATGGTCTAGTTGCCTGATGCTCGTGATGCTCCCCATTCTCAGTCTTCATTTTTTGCAGTCTGCTTTGTTTGTACAGGAACCTTCCTTCAGTGTGACAGAGCTTTTACGTTCACAGCCCCTGAATCTGGAAGCCCTTGCTAATAGAGGCTTTACCTAATCTGTTCTTAAGGCTCGTACCTCAGCTTACAGCTCTCTTCGCGGCCATGCCTTGTAGGCCTGGGAGCACTTACTGTTTATTTATACCACACTGGTCAACTCATGACAGCTTGTCCTCAGGACAGGCTAGCCAAGTTGGAGCTGTGCTCTAGCTTTTGCACTGCAGGCTAGACTGTGTAGGTCTGTGGCCTAACCACAATCAGTTACTTCTACCTCTTGCTCAGAATTGAACACCACCTACAATTCCATATTCATTGCCTTCGCTTTATTGCACCAGCAATAAAAAAGCAGCTTGTCAGATATTTTCAATACGTTACTTTTGCTATAAAAACCTTTATTGGATCAGTTTGTATGTTTCTCAAAATACAGACTGCGACATAAACCTATGCGACAAATACATTTTGCTACCTCTGCACTCAGGCTCTGCATCACTGATTAGTGAATGCACCCACAGTAAAAACCCATTAATGCTCTTTTCATATTGCACTTTGATTTGCTCTGTGTGGGTGTGACAACATTCTCAAATGCCTCTCTTTCTCTTTCTTGTTCATTGCCACTGGCACTGATTTATCGCACAAGTAGTACTGATCTGCACAAGCTGATATTGATTTTTATATCACATTTGATGGCTCAGGGTGTCCTGTGGACTGACCTGCAGGTGGATGTGGATGATACACTATATTGCCAAAAGTATTCGCTCACCCATCCAAATAATCAGAATCAGGTGTTCCAATCGCTTCCATGGCCACAGGTGTATAAAATCAAGCACCTAGGCATGCAGACTGCTTTTACAAACATTTGTGAAAGAATGGGTCGCTCTCAGGAGATCAGTGAATTCCAGCGTGGAACTGTGATAGGATGCCACCTGTGCAACAAATCCAGTCATGACATTTCCTCGTTCCTAAATATTCCACAGTCAACTGTCAGCTGTATTATAAGAAAGTGGAAGTGTGTGGGAACGACAGCAACTCAGCCACGAAGTGGTAGGCCACCATAAACTGATGGAGCGGGGTCAGCAGATGCTGAGGTGCATAGTGCGAAGAGGTTGCCAACTTTCTGCAGTCAATCGCTACAGACCTTCAAACTTCATGTGGCCTTCAGATTAGCTCAAGAACAGTGCTTCAGCAGAGAGCTTCATGGAATGGGTTTCCATGGCCGAGCAGCTGCATCCAAGCCATTACATCACCAAGTGCAATGCAAAGCGTGGGATGCAGTGGTGTAAAGCACACCGCCACTGGACTCTAGAGCAGTGGAGACGCGTTCTCTGGAGTGATGAATCGCGCTTCTCCATCTGGCAATCTGATGGACGAGTCTGGGTTTGGCGGTTGCCAGGAGAAGGACACTTGTCGGACTGCATTGTGCCAAGTGTAAAGTTTGGTGGAGGGGGGATTATTGTGTGGGGTTGTTTCTCAGGAGCTGGGCTTGGCCCCTTAGTTCCAGTGAAAGGAACTCTGAATGCTTCAGCATACCAAGACATTTTGGACAATTCCATGCTCCCAACTTTGTGGGAACAGTTTGGAGCTGGCCCCTTCCTCTTCCAACATGACTGTGCACCAGTGCACAAAGCAAGGTCCATAAAGACATGGATGACAGAGTCTGGTGTGGATGAACTTGACTGGCCTGCACAGAGTCCTGACCTCAACCCGATAGAACACCTTTGGGATGAATTAGAGCGGAGACTGAGAGACAGGCCTTCTCGTCCAAAATCAGTGTGTGACCTCACAAATGCGCTTCTGGAATAATGGTCAAAAATTCTCATAAACACACTCCTAAACCTTGTGGACAGCCTTCCCAGAAGAGTTGAAGCTGTTATAGCTGCAAAGGGTGGACCGACGTCATATTGAACCCTATGGATTAGGAATGAGATGTCACTTACGTTCATATGCGAGTCAAGGCAGGTGAGTGAATACTTTTGGCAATATAGTGTATCAGGAGTCCAGGATGAATTCATCACTAGAACTGTGTAATATGCAAGGTTACCCCTGTTTTTTATGCTCACATTTTTAGCTATTGAAAGACAAATTTTTAGAACTCTTCTGCAGTGTTTGCACCATAGTGTTCTACATGCCTTACAGGCAGTGTAACAGACTAGCTTTACACCATGCTTAATTGGTGGCATAATGCATTTCGTGTGTGTCTGGCCTGTTATTAGGCATATTGCAGTAATCCCTTTTACCTCACAGGCCCTGGGAGTGAGAGGGCTTGGACCACATTCTACTATTGTTTTGAATAAGTACAGATTAAGTACAGCTATCTGCCCCTGGAGCTTTTTGAACTAATGAAGCTGCTGCCAATGTTAAAGCACTAATCTCCTCAGTGAACACTTAAAACTGACAGTTACACAACTTTTCATGAATTAGTACTTGATATAGTTTCCTCCATTAAGGTCCCATTCTAGAGAATTGGATTAAACATTGCTTTCCTAATCACATCATAAAAGACACTGTTTATCTTTTCAAGTATGGAATAGCTGTCTTCATTTAGTGTGTCATTAATGTTTACACAGTTTGTAACTGCCTCAACTGCACTACTTCCCTACTGCTGAATTCTCTGATAAATTTCACAGTTTTACTTGTTACACTTAACTGTGTTTTGATCATGAAGCTCTCAGGTCTCAGCCTCAAAAGCAGTGACCTTTTATGATGATGGTAAAAAGATTGTGTAGGTGGTGTGGAGCAGCATACCAAGAAAGGGTGGGTCAAGTGAAGCACAAGGCTTCCTTCTGTCTGTCTTGTGCATCTCTCACATGGCATTATCACGTAGGTGTATGCGTCCCTCCTCCTGTGCAACTGGCTTTACCATGGCTCAGTCAATGCAAATATCACCTCTCATGATTGCAGCTTAAGTAAATGCAGCCTCAGATGCAGCATATTTCTTCTCCTTGACAGTTTGATCTGAGGTTATAGGAGAATGGATACTAGGAAAGTGACATCTTTTCTTTCACAGCAGCATTTCATTTGTCTATTGAATATGTTTTTCAACTTGAACAAGCCATCAGAATGAACTGAATGGCATGCTAGTTGAATCTGTGAGTGGTAACAATAAAGCCCTGGTTTCCAACAGAAATCTCTAGTAAATGGACAAGAGAAGCGGTAAAATTTCAAGCCTTATCACTTTCAAAATTGCCATATTTTCAAGGCTTTGGCAGATGAGAACAGCCAGTAATCAGTTACTTAATTTGTTGTGTGCTCCAGTTTGAGGCCTGTTTTTAAGCCTATGTTTGGAAAGATAGCACCATTAAAAATATGAAGAATTAATTGTTAGCACTTCCTGTCTGTAATGTGCCCAAGGATGTAAGACATCTATCACTGGATCACATTGATGAAGAAGAAAACATAGAAAACAATGATTCTGCAGCAAGTTCTCTGGTCATATAGATTGTCATTATTGCATGATTTATAAGCAAATTATTCATGAGAGATAATGATACTCTGAGGAAAAGTTAGTCACACTGAAAGTAATGTGATAAAAATGTGTATCATCATGTCTCTGTTAAAATTTGACAGAATCATGACTCAAGAGAGCAGTTTAAATTTTGACACAAACTGTGGCTCACACCTTGCATCTCTCTCCTTCAGTTCTTATATTCCCCCCACCCAGCGGGGTCCTTCAGTTTGAAAACCTCTGCTGTGACATGCTTATCTTAACAAATCATGTTGCTCTTTTCTCTGTAGCTGTGCCATACCCTCCACAACATAAGTTGACTATAAAAGAGCTATTTGAAGATGGCAAGCCCAATGCTGAGTTGCTCCGCACCCATCTTGTCAAGGAGGGAAGGGTGGAGGAAGATGTGGCTCTCAGGATCATCAATGATGGGGCCAACATTCTCCGTCAAGAGAAGTGCATGTTGGAGGTGGAGGCACCTATAACAGGTAGGCTGGCGGATAGCCACCAGTAGCCCAAAGAAACTATCGAGGTTCAACCATGTGTTTTTTCCAAGACCAGTACTTATTATTAGGAAACAAAGAAGACTGACAACCGATATTTGGACATGATACACATTTGTGGTAAGAATATAAATCTTGGTGTCAAAATGGAGAATAATACAAACTCCATCACAAATCTTTATTGAATTTGCTCTGTTTATTTCTGTTACACATATCTTAATTAGTGATGAAAATAAAAAGCATCTGCCAGATGCAGAGTGCATACAAGGCAGATAGCCTTTCTCCAGCGTGGTTCTTCAACACAGCTTGCCACTATAATAAATATATAAAAATACATATATATTGCGATATAGCAAAAAATCTGTCATATTAAATGCAATTTAAAAATCCGCGATGCAGTGAGACCACTAAAAGTGAACTGCCATATGACGAGGGACCACTGTATTTGTCACTTCCAGATATCAGAGAAAGTGTTGAAAATTATGAGTAAACACAGCACCTTCTTCAGCCTTATTCCATTCCAGTGCTGTTTCTGTATACTGGCAGTTGGTGTACACTGACTCCTGTGCCAGATCAAAGGGTCTTGCAGGCTTTCAGAGTCAACTCAATTGTCAATAAAAAATATCTGCTCCTTCTTAGCTGACCTTTTAACCAGCTGTTAAAAAATATGATCCTC
Organism: Amphiprion ocellaris; assembly: GCF_022539595.1. Lineage (NCBI taxonomy): Eukaryota > Metazoa > Chordata > Actinopteri > Pomacentridae > Amphiprion > Amphiprion ocellaris. The sequence continues at coordinate 11,603,386 of NC_072771.1, read as the reverse complement.
TATTTCTCAGGTTTTCTCACATAAAGCTTTAATTAAAGCCAAAATAGCATGTGATAAACTATCTTTGCTTGGTTATATGATTGATTTGAGCAGCCAGTACAACCTATAAAGCTCACAGTTGCATGTTAGAAGAGATAATATGAGGATGCTAACTGCTTCATGGACTTCAATAGGACTGAGAAATATTCTGAAGTCTGCTGTTATATGTTATGCATGTTCTGTTTTGGGTGATAATATTTGTGTTAAAGTTCAAAAAATCATTGCTTATATCTGTTTTCAGTTATTTAAATGTATTTTTTGCAGAGAAGAGAGAGCTTGCTGCACAATAACACCACCGACTGGTTGTTTTTAGTTCAGCTGTCTATGTTTTGTTCATTTTGAATTAAAACTTTATTCAAGAAGTAACTTGTAGAAGTTGACAGCGCATGGAGTAATCGGCAGCTTTAACATACGTGACATTGTGATTGTATCGTCGTTTCACACTTTGCTTCATTCAATAAACCCGTTAAACCACGGCCACAGTTTTTGATTGAAGTGGAGTGTTTAGCTGCCTGTCGTAGATGTTCAGCACGCATCAAGGACAGAACAATGCAAATAAAGAAAGTATTTGTCATGTTTATTTGGTGTTCTCAGTGAATATGATTGGCGGGTGTAAAATTAATTTGTTGCATCAATTAACTCAATAGATGCGTGGAGTTAATCTGAAAAGCCAAATAAAATTGCTCTGGATGTTACTGCGAAACGCATCAGTTGAATCATTTGATCTGAATTAAACTCGCACTGCCATGGTCAGCATTTTTAATATCCTTGCTGTTATTATAGATGTCACCCATCATCAAGGTTAGGAAACACTTTTAAAACATGGAAAACTGTCAGTATTGAAGGTATTTAGTATGTATTTTTTGTGCTTTCTATGATTAACCTTGTAGAAAATTGACATAATGGATTGTAGGTGGATTAAGTTTGGATTTAAATACTGATTTGAAGAATTGAATGGAATGTCAATGTGCAATCTGCGTGGTAATCAAATGCATAGGCTTCCATTTGGTTATTTGGATGTTTCCATGCTTGACTTTTCTGAAAGTGATTTGTGTTTGTCTTTTGGCAGTATGTGGCGATGTCCATGGACAGTTTTTTGACCTTATGAAGTTGTTTGAAGTGGGAGGATCACCCAGTAACACACGCTATCTCTTCCTTGGTGACTACGTAGATCGAGGATACTTCAGTATTGAGGTAAGTTGTGCTATTACGTTTTATTAATTTGTTAAAAACTGATTTTACCGTGGACTGCACAGTGGAGTGGTGGTTAGCACCGTCGCCTTGCAGCTAGAAGATCCCCGGTTCGCATCCTGGCCTTCCCGGGATCTTTCTGCATGGAGTTTGCATGTTCTCCCTGTGTTTCCCTGTCTCCATGTTCTCCAGGTACTCCGGCTTCCCCCCACTGTCCAAAAATATGCTGAGGTTAATTGGTGATTCTACATTGTCCGTAGGTGTGAATGTGAGTGACATTGTTTGTCTGTGTATGTAGCCCTGCGACAGACTGGTGACCTATCCAGGGTGTCCCCTGCCTTCACCCTCAGTCAGCTGGGATAGACTCCAGCCCCCTATGATCCTAATGAGGATTAAGCGGTGTATGGATAATGCATGGATGATTTATCATCATACTGTATAAAAGTCATTTGAGTACTGTTGTGAACTAAGCAGTTAATATTTTGCTCTCAGTTGTCAAACAAGGTTTAGATTTTGTTCACTTATGCTGATTTCACTGGGCTGATCAGCATCCATTTGTTGACTCCGAGTGTGTCAGTATTAAAATATGATTTAACCCATAGGCATTTTTTTTTTCATAAAGTGGAAATGGAATATTCAGTGTTCCATTGTTGAATTGATTACATTTCCATTAGAACAGAAATTGGTTTTATGGTTTATCTTCACGATTCAACTTTTCATTTACAGTGAGATAAAATTAAATGCATTTAAGAAGTGAAAAATGAGACTGTTGAGGCCAAGTCTCATTCATTTCTGCTGTAGTGATAATGAACTGGTTTATGACTAAATGATAAACACACCAATTCAAAATGTCAACAGTAGACACTTAACATTTTGATATGGTTAGGTCTATTGTCACAGCTCTTTGGCATTGGTATGTGATTGGTGACACTGGATATATTTAACTTAGCATCGGGTTAAGCTGTCATAATGTCAGATCTTACTGTAAACTGGCCTGTTGTCAGTGTGTTGATGGCTGCTGATGCTGCCTAGTAGTGTCGTGCATGTGAATTAGGACCACTGGCTGCATGCCAATCTGAAAGGACTTGATGTAATGAAAACAAACTGGATAGTGATGGTGCGTCCCATATTGACTGTCAAGATTATTAAGATAGTTACCTGTAGTGAGAATATTACGGCAGTGCTGGTTTCAAATCTTGCTGTAGTGCTTGTTGGCTAAATTGGTTTTGCTGTGTGAAGTTCTTTTTCAGTGGCACCTTCACAGGTCACAGTTCAGCGGCTACTTATTGGAGCAATTAAAAATAAGATTGAGGATTTGAACATGGAGCAGCAGTCTGACTGCACAAACTACATGCCAGTTTTCTTATTGAGGTTCCTGATTGGAGGGTTGGGACTGTTGAGGCTTCGGATTCTTTGCAGTTAAAATGGTGACCCAGTTTCATTGTTTAAAAAAATCTATATTCCCAACAATTGTACTTTATTTATGATTTGCATATGTTACATGAAAAACAGTTTTTCTGCTCGAGTAGACAAATTGTTGAAATTAGTTAGCCAGCCGGGCTGCACAGTGGTGTAGTGGTTAGCACTTTCGCCTTGCAGCGAGAAGATCCCTGGTTTGCGTCCCGGCTTTCCCGGGATCTTTCTGCATGGAGTTTGCATGTTCTCCCTGTGCATGCGTGGGTTTTCTCCGGGTACACCGGCTTCCTCCCACAGTCCAAAAATATGCTGAGGTTAATTGATTATTCTAAATTGCCTGTAGGTGTGAATGTGTGAGTGCTTGTTTGTCTATATATGTAGCCCTGCGACAGACTGGCGACCTGTCTAGGGTGTCCCCTGCCTTCGCCTGAGTCAGCTGGGATAGGCTCCAGCACCCCCCCGCGACCCTAGTGAGGATTAAGCGGTGTATAGATAATGGATGGATGGATGGATAGTTAGCCAGCCATTTAAATGTTTTTTTGAAAACTGTTAGGATTGATGCTCACAAAAAAATAAGCAGAAGTTGTACCAGGTGGCAATGAAAGAGTGAGAACAGTGAGGAACAATAATAACAGTGTCTTCTTTATTGAACATGACTCAACATGAGAATACTTCACCTCTTCTCAATTTGTTCCTGCAAGTTTGAAGGACTTAGTCTGATTTTTTTTTTTTTTAGCACTTGTTATGGAACATGGAGGCCTTGTAGTTTACACTAAAGTGTTGTTACAAATCAATATTGAGCTTACAATCCAAAAGTTATCTCACAGGTGTAGGAGACTGTTGTGTTGGGGATTAAAGACTACAAGGTTTTAATAATAAGAATCATCTGACCTCACTTAACTTTCTGAAAACTGAGTCTAGCAGTGGGTAGAGTACTCTTTTTAGAAATATGATAAAGGGAAATATATTCTGTTGATGTGACTAGTATGAAGGGTAGATAATAGTTTTTTTTCCCTTTAAGTGGTTAAGCAGTCCTGATTTATCTCAAGTGTTTTTACATTTTTTCAACAAAGACAGAGTTTAGTGGCCTCCGTGTGAGAGTTAACAAAGCAGTATGCTAACACTCTGACCTCCCTGTAGGGTTTTTTGATAGGCACTCAATAGTACATTGATGTGGGTGAAATGTCAACGATGAAAAGAGGGGATTGAAACAGAATAAGGAATAAGAGGCTGATGGTGAAGTCGGTAGGTTTATCTCCACCGAAGACACTAAAAATTGCCACTGTGATTGTTTTCCCACTTATTTCCACTGGAAAGTGACTCTTGAAGCACTCCCAACCCAAAAGAGGTGGTTGACCTCAATGTCACTTGAAAAACTGTTTAACTTGTCTGAGCCACAGCATTTATCAGTGTTACTGTAGAGCTGAAGCACATTTGTGATCAGAAAGGAGTGTTCATCCTGCTGTCAGTACTGTGCCAGATCTAACATGGATCAGCTAATTAAAAGTATTGGAACATTCATTGTATGCTTGCATAATTTGTAGTCAAGCAATTATCCTAATATAATTAAGAATGCTGCCCAAAGGGACCAGTCATTTGGCCTGTGAATATACTGTCTGGTTCATTTTTAAGGACTGCCTGACATTGGATTGACTTTAATGGCATACAGTGTTTCCCCATCTGCCTCCCATTAAAAACCAAAGGAAAACAAAAACAAAATATTTTATTCATGTTACTAACCCCATGTATAACTGCAGTTGTTTCATTTAAGCTTCAGATTAGTGCTGCCTGTTTCAGCAGCCTTCCCATACACACTGAGTTGATCTGTGAGACAATGAAGATAACATTGCTGGATTTGATGACAACTTGTAACATTCCCAACAAATGTTACAACCATAGATGGTCAGATGTTGATGCCAAACATCTTAAATTCAGGCCAAACTATGTAGGTTTTTTAAATGCAACCCAGTCTCAATCTGGTGACAGTGCCGAGAATGATAGAAGCTCTGATGCTGATGTCAAGGATGCTAGTCCTGGCCAGTTGCTGCTTTCCTGTTGCTAACATTATAAGCAGAGGAGGACAGGCTTTGTCTCATGTTGACGACCAAAGAGCAAACACTATACAAAATATTTTCTACACTTAGGTTATTTCTGTAGTTATTTACTGGCTTTTAAGCTGTTAACTAATGCTATGGCTAGGTTGGCATAACTACAGCGATGTTATTGCTAACATAAACAGACAGGGAGTAACTTAAGCTAGGTTAGCACAATTTTAGCGATGCCGATGTAGATGCATGTAAATGAAAAGCAGTACGGACACAACGAAGCATGCATCACTTGTCTGACACATGGCAAAGAGAGTTAAACTGAAACAGGAGACATGTTGAGTCATTGTCACAACGCGGTTATAAACTCACCTGTCGACTGAGCCCACTCCTGTAATGTTGCCTGGCTGTAGCTTACTCCTGTACGTTACTGAGGACTGAATGGAGTCAGAGCTCCATGTATTGGACAAATGGTGCAACATCATCATTTAACAGCATGTACTATTTTATGAAAAATTAAGAATATATCGGCGTTTAATCGGCAAAAGTCCGGCCCGATGATGATTATTTTGGAAAGGGCTATAGTCGACCGTTTTTATCGGCCGCCCGATAAATAGGTCGGACCCTAAAAATGGTTATTGGATTAATGGAGAAAGTAACTGGTAAAACATAATCAATAATGAACAGCTGTCACTTGGTTAAGATATTTGTCACTCTCAGGCAAAAGTCATGACTGTAACCAAACAACTATAATGATAAATGTATAAACTACAAAGCAATACAAAGTCTTAAAGCTCCACATTTATAGCTGTTTGCTCTCACTAGCAGCACTGAAAGTTCTCTTCATTTTAAAGGCCACAGAGCTCACTTCAATAGCACATAAGACAGATAGAGTAAAATGGATATCAGGATGTGGTTACCAAGGCAACTAAAAGATTCACCATCTTGTACCATTGCTGGCCAGCAATTTGTCAGTCTAACTTCAGTGAATGTGAAAGATGCGTTTTATTCTGTGTGCTCTTCTTTATCTACTTAGTGGGCTCTCTTTGATCCAAGAGAGTGTCAGTGCACTGACTCGTCTCTTCCCAGCCCAGCCCCTGCACACCCCAGGCACAGGCTGAAGTATGTGTGTATATGGATTTGAGGTGAAGGTAGCCAGTGTTCATGTCGGCCACACAAAGCTTTGTGCCGTTTCCTTTGTCTTCCTCCTCGACTCCAGGCTCCGATACAGAGTGGCTGGCTAAAAGAGTGCAGAGGGCTCTCATTAAAACCCATGTCAGCTTCCAGCCTGTCCAAGCCATGTCCCTCTCTCCGCCTCCGCACATAAGAGATCAAGTCACAGCGACAGCCTCCTCAACACATTTACCTATACTTCACACTTCAATATTCCTCTCAACAATAGAAGGGAATAAGATACGGTAGTTGTCTCCCCTGTCTTTAATGTGAATACACACCTGCTGGCTCTGGGTACCCTGGCACCATATTCTTAATGTTCCAGTGAATTAATAGCAGGCCATGGCTGGTGCATGTTAAAGCAAGGGGCTCAGAGTGGTAGCTATAGAACAGTGTCTTTTCTGAGCACTCAAGAGGAAGCAAGTTTATTTGGATTGTAAATGCTGGTGTGTGTGTGTGTGTGTGTGTGTGTGTGTGTGTGTGTGTGTGTGTGTGTGTGTGTGTGTGTGTGTGTGTGTGTGTGTGTGTGTGCAGGTGTGTATGCAGGTGTGTATGCAGGTGTGTGTGCACGTGCGTGCGTTTTGTTGTTAAAGCTTATACTATGCTCAGAGGGAAGCATCCTATTGCTTCTACTATAAGATATGTTAGTAAAGGCAAAATAAATCCCATTTTTGCATGCCATGGTTACTTGTAGGTGTGTTTACAGCCTGGCACAACTGATGTGAATTTCCACTGGTTCCATTTGATTAAAATCATCTGTAGACTGTTGCTGCAACATGAAGCATAAATGGTAGTTAAACTTATCTTGATCAAGGCCACTTGATCGAGGTGAGACTAAAACATAAAAGATAAAGAGGAGAATCTATGTGGCTACTGCTACTTGACGGTCTTTTGCTGTTATGTGCAGAGCGCAGCTGTACAACAAGTTGTGCTGTCTGCAGAGCAAACATTGAATCCAACAAGACCATCAAGTCTCATGCTCTGTGTTAGATTTGTTGTGGACGGCTGGACCGACTTGAGTATGTGTGTGTCAGTGTGTGATACCTGTGGCAGGTTCATACCACTTAACTACAAGTCCGGAATCAATTTTCTTCACCTGCAAATTTTACTTTAATTGGCTTTTCCTATGGTGAGATGGTGTTGTGCTGGCCAGATTGATGGCCATTTATCTGATTAAATGGAAATGATTATGTGATTAATTAAAAAGTTGACCGGCAAATAACCTATGAGCAACTATGCTGATTTGATTGGGTTATTTTTCAGGCTAGAGCTCCAGTCGTTCTCTGGTTCCAGCATGTCTGTTGGGACCATTTGCTGCTTTTCTCTGTCAATGCTAAATGTTGTAATTGTCACACCTCTGACTTTTTATGTGTTCTCCCTCGCTCTCTGTCTGTCCTACCAGTGTGTTCTCTACCTCTGGTCGCTCAAGATCAACCACCCCACCACACTCTTCCTCCTGCGTGGGAACCACGAGTGCCGGCACCTCACAGAGTACTTCACCTTCAAACAGGAATGTAAGTGCAGGGCCTCTTTCAGCCATAAGAAGGCCGGTGTGATGTGCTCCTATGCTCTCTGTAGCACTTCAGAATGGTCTGCATCAATCAGGTCTGTGATGTGAGTCCAGGATCACTTAGGCACTTAATTGATTTTAAATTGAATTTGCATATTGAAATGTTGCAATTAGCACATGGCAAAGGCTGAAATTCAGGATGTACGTTATGAGCCATCAGACTCAGGGTTTAAATTGTTGTGTCAGGGTTATTAAAACTGTTGCACAGTAAACTTGACTGTAAAAAATGGATTGATAAATCAAACTGCAATATCTGTCAGAAAAATTGCAATTTGATATTTTCCCTCAACCTGTCAGGCATTTTTTAAGGTTTGTTGATCCTGTCACTTTCTCATAGCACATATACAAATTAGAAACATAAAAACACAATTTTGAAAAATAAAAGAATTTATAAAGTTGAGCTTCGTTCCACAGAAAAAGGAGTGTGGTAGCTCTGACAGATTCTTCTTAATGACATGACTAGCTTCCCACGAGTAGGACGTGTTTGTTACAAAGTGTGTGGAGAATGTGGAAGTCCCATCACAAGATGTGGCAGTTCATTAGCATTACAGTCTCCACAAAAGAGAAGAAAGATTTTCCTTTTCATGTTGTAGACGATGAATTGCTGGAGCATGGAGAGCAGCCAGGCATGCTGTTCATGCGTTTCAGACAGTTAGACACACACTGATTTCAATCTGTGACAGCTGTGTGCGTGAATCCATCTCTCTGTGTGTGCAAAGCAGGTGGGGTTGTATTAGTATGCAAACTCGGAGACAAAGTCACTTTGGCAGACAGCAAAGACAAAGCCTTGCCAACTGCAAATGGATTTCGCTTACTACATCTTCACCCACACACACCCACACACCACCTAATCAGCACACACACACACTTGTGAGTGGTTTGGATGGTGATTGTTGGAGGCAGTGTAGACTTAGAGATTTGAATATCTGTTATTTCATAGAGCATGTGTGTAGACTAAATTGGAAGATAAAGTTTCAGAGGCTGGAAAAAAATGGCATTTGTTAGTCTGAGTTATAAGGCTTGCTCAGAGGCTGCTGACTAAATTGCAAATTACTCACCTGTGTCTAGCACTTATTTCTTCATGCAGCAGCAAAAACATGTTTAGTGAATGAAGAGTCTAAAGCTTTCTGATTGAATATGTTATTGAATATAATATTAGTATATTGCTCTGGTTCTTTAGTCTTTACCTGAAATGATGGATTCCCTTCAGAGATTAGGTGTTGCAGTTGTAAAGGATTACAACTTAGGGTTAGTGATATAGCTAAAAATTCACAATAAATATTACATTTCAGTCAATATTAGTTATTTTTGATGACTTTTAAGGACCTATATTTTAAAAAGATCATCAGAAACATGGTTTCATTTGGATTTAACCACTTAAGTGTAAATCAGTGGTTCACATCGCTGGCTTTTCATGGCCCAAGCTTATTGCAACTGTGAACATAACTGCCCGCTGACTTTGACTTGTTGTAATATAGCTTACATAGTAGTAAACAGTGTTTTAAAGCAGTTGATCTCTTCACCTCCCCAGCAGTTTCCTTCTTTCAATATTTGTAATTTCTGTTGTGTTGTTGTTGTTATTCATTTTTGATATTTGAATCTTAAACAACAAGAAGTCTTCATTCATACTTGGCTAAAGCAGTCAAGAGAGAGGTTTTATTGCAGTTTTGTGTTATGCCAGTTTTATTTTCACTAAGATACTAAAACTCTAAAAGTCTGGTATGTCTTCACATCTTGTGACACACGACAAGTGGCATATTGAGAAAACACAATATAAATGCATAAACACTCATTGACTTTAAAGAGGGAAATAAGAAATGTGTACAAAATTGCAACATCGACACCACCAGTCAACTCGTGCAGTCCAAATTTTCTCAAGCTTCAAAAAAGGACAAGGTCACACATGGTTTTTACTGAAGCAATATTGTAGTAGTCTTAAAATATGTAAATAATCAATCACACCTTGGATATGAATGACTGCCTGCAATACACATGTTGTAAGTACTTTAGTTGCAAAGTGTGTTGTACAGCTTGCAACTCACGAGTTACGTATGGCTGCGGAGCCTTCGACCAGTTGATCCCCGAAATGTAACTCCAGCCGTCTCTAGCTGCAAAAACTGGATTAGATCTCTGATCTAGTTTCAGAAGTATTTGGCAGAAATAGTCAAATAATGAATTGTCTCAGGACTGCACAGTGGCGTAGTGGTTAGCACTTTCGCCTTGCAGCAAGAAGGTCCCTGGTTCGCGTCCCGGCTTTCCCGGGATCTTTCTGCATGGAGTTTGCATGTTCTCCCTGTGCATGCGTGGGTTCTCTCCAGGTACTCCGGCTTCCTCCCACAGTCCAAAAATATGCTGAGGTTAATTGATTATTCTAAATTGCCCGTAGGTGTGAATGTGAGAGTGCTTGTTTGTCTTTGTATGTGGCCCTGCGACAGACTGGCGACCTGTCCAGGGTGTCCCCTGCCTTCGCCCGAGTCAGCTGGGATAGGCTCCAGCCCCCCCCGCGACCCTAGTGAGGATTAAGCGGTGTATAGATAATGGATGGATGGATGGATGAATTGTCTCATCATTAAAAAAAAAGTTTAATTTAGAGGTAAAATGGGGGTCAATAACTACACTTAAATTTTCACAAGTTTAATTATGCACATTTATTTCAAGTACAAAGCTCACACACTTTCCTGATTTGATTGCTGCACTAAGTTGTCCCTGGCATTGTATCCTAGCTGCTCCTGCCCTATAAGGAGTCGACTTCCTCCTGACCTCATTTGATACAGTCATGGAAAAAGTTATTAGACCAAACTTGTTTTCTTCAATTTCTTGTTCATTTCAATGCCTGGTACCACTAAAGGCATATTACCTGAAGACTACAATGACCACGACAAAAAATGCAGCTGATTACATAATACTTTATGTCCTATTTGACATGCTTGAACTTAATTATATTCCCAGGGTATATAAGAGGCCATTTCATGTCATAAGCAGCACTGCACATGCAAAGGCCTAGAGCGGTTTCCTGCTTACATTCAAGCTGTGGCCCAACTCAGAAGTTGTCAACTCGCACATTATGCCTAAAACAAAAGAATTATGTGAAGCCGCAAAGGCAGCCATCTTGGCACTGCTGGAAATTGACATGAGTGAGAGACAGGTAGTGAAGAAAACTGGGGATCTCCAAGACAGCCATTCATTACACCAAGAAAAAACAAGCCCAACATGGTACTACCAAACTGCTAGGTGGCTGCAACAGGAAACGTCTTTCTACCCCACCAGATGACCATCACTCATTCGTTCTTGTGTCAGGAATTGTGGTCAGACCTCCAGGGACCTTAAAAAGAGTGGGCACTGGAGAAATGAGACTTGTTCGGCAAGGACAGTTGGAAACCAACTTCTTGAAGCTGGTCTGAAGTCACACAGGGCACGGAAGAAGCCCTTCATCAAGGAAAGACAGAGGAAAGCCTGGTTACTCTTTGCTGGGGATCACAAGGATTGGACTGTTGATGATTGGGCTAAGGTTCTCTTCAGTGATGAATCCAATTTTCAGTTGATGCCCACTCCAGCCAACTTACTGGTTAGGAGGAAGCCTAGAGAAGCCTACAAACCAGACTGTCTTGCCCCTACATTAAAACATGGGGGTAGATCAGTGGTGATCTGGGGTTGTTTCAGTATGGGTGGAACAGGGCAAATGCAGTTGTGTGAAGGACGAATGAACCAGGGTATGTACAGGGCTACTCTTGAAAACATTCTTCTACCGTCAGCTGGAAGACTCTTTCCTGCCTCCAATGGCTGGATTTTCCAACAAGACGATGCTCCTTGCCACACGGCAAGGTCAGTTAAAGCCTGAATGGAGAACCAGAACATGGGAACCATGCCTTGGCCTGCTCAATCACCAGATCTAAATCCAATGGAACACCTGTGGAAAATCATCAAACGCAAAATGGAGAACCACAAGCCCAAAAACAAAACAAATTAGTTTGAATTTGTGCAACAAGAATGGGCTGCTGTGACAGCAGAACAGTGTCACAAGCTGGTGGAGAGCGATGCCAAAACACGCATCATCAAAAACATCAAAAACAATGGTTATGCAATCAAGTACTAACCCCTGTGTTTATCATGTGACTAAAACAGACAGAAAAGAAAACATGGAATGCCTAACAGCACGGTTTTTGGCAGTACAATGCCATAGCTATTGATGGAAGAACTGAAGTAATTTCGGTTATTATCAAGAAAACCATGGAACATGTCTAGATATCAGCTCCTAAATTAAGCTCTTCTGAGATATTGTGTTGTTATTATTATATTTGTCCAAACAAATGTACCTTTAGTTGTACCAGGCTTTAAAATTAACAAGAAATAGAAGAAAACAAGGATGATCTAATATTTTTTTTTACTATAATATGCAAATACAGATACAGAAATGAACAGCAAGAATTACATATTTTTTGTATTTTGTGTTTGTTGCTGTGTTTTTGCTGCAGGTAAAATTAAATACTCTGAACGGGTGTATGATGCCTGTATGGAGGCCTTTGACTGCCTGCCCCTCGCTGCCCTACTTAACCAACAGTTCCTGTGTGTACATGGTGGACTCTCACCGGAAATCAACTGCCTCGATGACATAAGGAAAGTAAGTGATCCCCACTGACATACGAAGTAGTAATGAAGCACGGAAGATCTATGAATCTCCATGGCTTTTTTTATATGGTTTTACTCATCTAAAATTACATTTGCAAAATTACATTTCCTTTTAACAGTGTGGTTTCCTGCTCGTAAGAATTTGACGTAAATCATACATCATCTCAAGCAAGTGTATTTGTGTTTTGTAATCAACAGTTAGACAGGTTTAAAGAGCCTCCAGCATTTGGGCCAATGTGCGACCTGATTTGGGCTGACCCTGGTGAGGACTATGGCAGTGAAAAGACATCTGAACACTTCAACCATAACTCCGTCAGAGGTTGCTCTTACTTTTTCAGGTATTACATTAAACTGCCTTCATCGTGCTGTAGTCGAACTCTGCAGAAGTACCACTGCCAGAGTGATACAAATACAGGATTTTATTGAAATATTAACAATGATAATGACCTATGATAATGAAATATAAAATAGACTGCATCACACAGGTCAGAGGATGGTGCATCACTTTTTGTAGGTTAAACAGCTTATTGACCCCCTCTGACCCCCTCCCAATTGGGGGGGTGGTCAGAGCGCAGGGTCAGCCATGGTATGGCGCCCCTGGAGCAGGAAGGGTTCAGGGCCTTGCTCAAGGGCCTGACAGTGGCCGCATCGGCGTTTGAACCTCTGGCCTTTGGATCAGTAGTCCAGAACTTAACCGTTGCGCCACGACTGCCCCCAAAATCACAAGACCGCAGTCTTACTTATCGTGCCACCGATCAGTCTAATGGGTTCTAAATACTCAATAGCAGACAAATAAACAACTTAATAGCACAATAAAATTAACTTATGTGCAGTTCTGTAGGTCAAAAGATATAACAGGCTGTTTAGAAAAGAAAAATCAAGCAGTTATTTTAATTAAACAGAATAGCACTTGCACAGGCAAACATTTTAGCATGTTAATGTCAGGGAGCAATTTTTAAAAATCTCTTTCTGAATGAAAGTCCAACCATTTATTGCCTTTGTTGATATCCTGTTGGTTACATCAGCTGTGTGTAAGTTCAAATGTAGCCACAAATGTATGTACAAAGAACAGAATAATGCATCTCTTCATTAAAACAGGTTTCACCAGGTTAACTAGGTCTTATTCTATATGTAGTTTGCTCTATTAGGTCTCCTTCAGGATAAACTGTAACATAGTTGATGATCCTGCTCATTGTCATCATCACACCAAAATGTATTTTTGTCTTATATGTGAGTTCATGACCTGCAAAGCTAATATAATTCTCATCAGCCTTAGCTGTACGTAGCTGTGTTTAGTGTTAACTAGCAAGTATTAGCATGTTCTAAATTAAACTTGAAGAAAATGGTAAATACTGTACCTGTTGATATCAGTTGGCATTGGTGCTGAATGATTAATAAAATTTCAAATTGATATTTGGTACAATGCAACTGGCAAACTTTAGGGTATACAATATTATGCAGCACGTCTCACACCTAAACTGCTATGTCAAGTGGTTTCACAAATTCATACCAACCTACTTATGCGACAGTTAACTTTACCTTACAAAATTATATTGCAGTTCAAATCGCAATCCCACTAAATGTCAGAAAAACTGCAATCAGACATTTTCCCCAAATTCTTTAGCACCAGTTAGCATTTAGCTTATAGCACTTCTGTGCCCAAGTACTGCTGACTGAGCTTACTAGCAACGGCGGTGTTAGCTTCCTAACATATTAGCACCAAAGTATGAAAGAGGTGACTGGTTCTTATAGATGCTTCATTAAAATGCTGTTTGATAGTAATGTAAAATGAGAATTAGTTACTCTATGTTTCACAAAAATAGGATCAAATGCCTAATCATGTAATTACCTTCAAATATTGGTATTGTTGTTTCTTTAAATGGATTCCCAATAAATTACATGAATTTATAAATGTGCTGATTTGGCTGTGTTTCAGCCTCCTCTCTCTGTCTGTAGTCACTATGCTCTTTAGCTTCTCCTGAACACAGGAGAAGGGTTAAGCTGATTTGTTACATGCTTCCAGTAATAGCCGATTGAAACTTAAGGATAGGTGTTGAAACTTTGTCTCTTTAAAGCATAAATATGTTTTTTGTTAGAGATTGTGTTATTCTGGCATCAAGATTTAGTTTTTTTTTTTAACTACAAATGTATATCAGTTTCACATATGACTCATTGATCTTGTTGATACTGATAATCGATGTTGACATTTGCCCTTAAAAAAAACCAACATATTGATGAAGTTTTAGTTTCTTAAGATTCAGTGGCACCACTGGGTTAATCACAATTTTAGACTAGCTAGTGGTTTAAGCTAAAGTAAGACACAAGTACTTGGTTCAGCTGAATCCTGCCTGGTCTTAAATCCGTAGAGGTGGTAACTGTAAGAAACGATCCACCTTGGCGTGATTCTGATTTGTGTACCCCCACTAATATATCTTGAGCTTCACTAGTGGATTAGTGGTACCCTAAAGTAGCCTCATTCAGCTGAGCTTGCCTGCTTTTCCTCTGGCTTTAGTTCTCAACTTTATGGAGCCCATAAATACTCAGATTTCTACCTCTGGATGCTCAGCATATTTAAACCCCTAGCTCAACAGGCCAGACGGCACAGCCTGCTGAAAATAAATATCAAAGTATTTCTTTAGGCCAACAACAGTCAATTGGCCTTGAGTGGCATCATGCTGGTGCTGTAATGGCTTAAGTTTGGAATAAGCTTTGACAGTGGTTTAACAGGTTTGCCCTCTTTTTCTCTGGTTCTCTTTCTCTTTGCAGTTACTCGGCAGTCTGTGACTTTTTGATAAATAATAACTTGCTGTCAGTAATAAGAGCCCATGAAGCACAGGATGCAGGGTAAGTGATATTTTGAAAATGAATTTTCAGCAGATTTTATTGTAGAATATACGTAATGAGGGTTTCTATTTGTGGCTGCACAGGTATCGGATGTACAGAAAAAGCCAGACCACAGGCTTCCCTTCATTAATCACAATCTTTTCGGCTCCAAATTACCTAGACGTCTACAACAACAAAGGTTTCTGTCATTTTTTCTCACTAATGTTGTTCTTCTTGTATTTACCAGGCTTCAGACCTTGAATCTCTCCTCCTATCTCTTTCACTCTGTCAATCCTAGCTGCTGTGTTAAAATATGAGAACAACGTGATGAACATTAGGCAGTTCAACTGCTCCCCCCACCCTTACTGGTTGCCCAACTTTATGGATGTCTTTACATGGTCTTTGCCTTTTGTTGGAGAGAAAGGTATGTTTGTTGTTTGAAAGTGAAAATGTAGCTAGGAAGCTAAAAATAAATGTTATATGCAGTTGTCTATGATCCAGTGGCTTTGTAGAATATCCAGAATTGTCCAGAGTAGGAGTGAATTTTAAAATGGGTCAGTTTACGGTAAATTGAAAGTGTGAAAAAGTGTACTTTTTCATTGTTCATTCAGAACACAGCTGGTGGAATTTTAACAGAGAGAGATGAACACAATTCACAATGAAATAGTAAATGTTGCTTGCTTTGTAAACCACTGAAGAGTCAGAAGTTCTTTTAGAAATAAATGCTTTGCATGTTTTAGCCAATTTACTCAATTTGTCTGCCATTATGCTCCTTAGAAACTTCCATATCTAAATCTGAAATTGCCATCTGGAAAAAAGCAGCCCAACAGTTGACAAGATGGAAACTGAAATGATCAAGTGCATAATGCCCTGGTTACTGCATGGTTTTACATTGGGACGTTTTTGTGGCTTTCCTGCTAAAGGCTAATTATTGTAAAAGGTGTGTTGGTTCTATCTCAACCTGCTGAACATCAGCAGAACATTTAGACCTACCATAATTTGTATAAATGTATACCTTTTAGACAATTGGGTTTAAAACGAAATTTAAATTTACTCTGAAAGTGTTCTTTTCCAGATAAAACAAACTTTCATAGTGAGGACAGGCAATGCCACAAACGTGCCTCAAACATATATTTGGCGCCAGTCTTAACTTAAGTTGTTTTGTGGCTTCTCTCCCTGACAGTGACGGAGATGCTGGTGAATGTACTGAACATTTGCTCTGATGACGAGCTCATGTCCGAGGGAGACGATCTTTATGAAGGTACATTTAAAAGAATGACAATCTGGACTTAGACCTTTTTCATTAGGGATTTGATTATCAGACTAGATAATTATCAAAATTGGTGTGTAGTATTTGTCCACTTATCCTTTTTTTTTTTTTTTAACTGATTCTCATCAAAAATTAATTTATAAATGCGATACAGCCATGCAGCTGAGTCCCCATCTGTAGTCTCTACACTGTGGTCTGTCTATCTGATTGGTTACACAATGTGGAAAACTGCCAACCTTAAAACCAACACTGAAAGATATATGCTGAAATGTTCTCTCTTAATTAAACATTTGTAAAAAAAATAATAATAATGAGTTAACAAAGGTAGATAATTAAAGTTTTGCATTGTTATTCTGAATGTCATTTTTACTTTTGATTTTCATGGCCCCAAATGTTGGTTACTGTTGACTATTAATAATCTGAATTATGTTGGCCCAAATAAACTATATTGGTCGATGCCTTCTTTTGATTTTGGCAATAGATAGTACACTGTACAAGGTGATGTTAATTTTTGTCACAAATAGAAATTGGCCAGCTGATACCTTCAAAATCTCTTATGGTTAATATGATTCAGTCTGCATGATACATTTAGATTTTTTTCTTGAAACACACACAAACACAGTTTGAAAATAGAGCTTTTGAAAAACTCCTTCTAGGTTGAATATATTCAGACTGTAATTGCGTTTGAAGTATTGATATATAGGGGGAAAAGGAGTTTTGGCTTTTGAGAGTCAATATGAGCACAGTTTTCTGCTTTGTTTACATGACGTGATTTTGTGCAGTGGCGGATGTGGGCAAAGTAGTGCTGGTGATAATGTTCCTAAAAGGACTTTTTACATGTTTACACACAAATGTACAATTGCTGTTCTATTAAATTTATGAATAGAGGCATCAGAAACAGTCCATACATATGATTCCCTCCTTCCATTGTTGGTATGAAAACCATTAATAGTGTTTTTCAGGATTTTAATAGGTCATTCTGGCTTTACGGTTAGGATTATATCACCGTCTGTTGTTTTGGCATGCTCTTGACAGAACATCAATTGTGTTTTTGCATGATGTGGACAGAGATTTTGTTTGAGAACGAAGAATAACCCGTTTTAAGAAATACCCATGTATGTGTAAACAAGGCCTGAATGGTAAGACGTTAGCCTGATAAATCTATGAGTGGCACCAAGCTCAGGTTAAGAGCTTTTAGTACGTTAGTTTAAAGAAGTTAACATTAGCTGTTATGAACAGTACCTAATCTGCTATAAATTTATCGTGATGGTAGATAGACTGTTCCTAAGAGATGACTGTTCTTGCAGGAAGCAAGTGTCAATATTACTCACATTTTTGTCTAAAAGCTTTAACAATTCAGAGATGTTGATACAATAATGGTCGCTTTGATCTAAATATATATAGATATGATATGTGTGCTCATTTGTGCACATTTACAGTGTTTAGATCGTAGACTTTCACCACAACCATCTCTGGTTCTTCTGGGAATCACATTTTTAATTTGCTTTTTAAATTAGATGAATTGAAAATGAATCCCAGCACACTCTTACTTGACATCAAATGCTGGAAGGTGATTTCTGCGCAGTGCTTCAGCATAATTCAACTTCTGTCACGTCTGGTGTTGATGAGAGAAGTCTGCTCCCTGAAGTACAGCCGCTCTGCACTTAGTTCATCTCTTAGATGTATTACTGCTTCATCCCTTGTTCTTTTCTCCCTAGTCTTTCAACCAGCATTTTTTGTTTTATTTTGAGTATTAAGTACTAAGAAATTAGTAGCAAAGGATGGAAACAGCAATGTGCTATGTTTTAACCTTCCAATTTGAAATTGTTCCCAGGTGGCACCTCAGCGATGCGTAAGGAGGTGATCCGGAACAAGATTCGCGCTGTGGGAAAAATGGCCCGAGTCTTCTCTGTTCTCAGGTCTGACCCTGTCTTTTACACTGTCCCTTTGATGATCCTATTCCCTTTTTATGATAATACTCTATCTGGAAACACGCTATGTTCATATATATGGCTCTCAGTGCAGTCAGCTGTCAGAATAGCAACATAAAATGCATTTTACCACAGGGCCAGTAGGATGCAGAAGAGTTGGTGAAAGGAAGGGAGTCCACAATAAAGCTGTGTTTGAGAACACAATGTTGGTCTGCCAGGATTAATGAGCTGGCACAAGATGAGTCACGAAGCACCTAGACAGTATAATGGCATTAGACATTATTCCGGATTATGCTGCTGCTGTTACTAGCTTGTCACACTGCTGCAAGTGGGTAAGATGTAGAGCAGTCTGTCTTTCAGACCAGTGTATATGGGTCAGTGGTATTAAATATACTGATACATTTCAGTATCTGAAAACATGTTCATCATCTATTTTTTCCATTATCATTTTTTTTTTTTCAATTTTCAAAATGTGCAATTTGCAACTTTGCAAAGCTTTGCAAAGGTCCGATTTCAGATGTAACCCACAGTCTCTTTTGAAGGAGTAGAGAAAATTTTTGAAAATACAATCACAAAAAAAATATTAGACCAACGTTTTTTTTCTTCAACTTCTTGTTCATTTCAATGCCTGGTACCACTAAAGGCATATTACCTGAAGAATACAATAAACACGACAAAAAATGCAGCTGATTAAATAATACTTCATGTCCTATTTCACATGCTTAATCTTAATTGTATTCCCAGGGTATATAAGAGGCCATTTCATGTCATAAGCAGCACTGCAGATGCAAAGGCCTAGAGTGGTTTCCAGCTTACATTGCAGCTGTAACCCAACCCAGAAGTTGTCAGCTCGCACATTATGCCTAAAACAAAAGAATTATGTGAAGCCACAAAGGCATCCATCTTGGCACTGCTGGAAATTGACATGAGTGAGAGACAGATGGTAAAAAAACTGGAGATCTCCAAGACAGCCGTTCATTACACAAAGAAAATACAAGCCCAACATGGTACTACCAAACTGCTAGCTGGCCACAACAGCCAACTTACTGGTTAGGAAGAAGCCTAGAGAAACCTACAAACCAGACTGTCTTGCCCCTACATTAAAACCTGAGGGTGGATCAGTGACGATCTGGGGTTGTTTCAGTATGGGTGGAACTAGCTGGCCACAACAGGAAACGTCTTTCTACCCCACCAGCTGACCATCACTCATTCGTTCTTGTGTCAGAAATTGTGGTCAGACCTCCAGGGACCTTAAAAAGAGTGGGCACTGGAGAAATGAGACTTGTTCGGCAAGGACAGTTGGAAACCAACTTCTTGAAGCTGGTCTGAAGTCACACAGGGCACGGAAGAAGCCCTTCATCAAGGAAAGACAGAGGAAAGCCTGGTTACTCTTTGCTGGGGATCACAAGGATTGGACTGTTGATGATTGGGCTAAGGTTCTCTTCAGTGATGAATCCAATTTTCAGTTGATGCCCACTCCAGCCAACTTACTGGTTAGGAGGAAGCCTGGAGAAGCCTACAAACCAGACTGTCTTGCCCCTACATTAAAACATGGGGATGGATCAGTGGTGATCTGGGGTTGTTTCAGTATGGGTGGAACAGGGCAAATGCAGTTGTGTGAAGGACGAATGAACCAGGGTATGTACAGGGCTACTCTTGAAAACATTCTTCTACCGTCAGCTGGAAGACTCTTTCCTGCCTCCAATGGCTGGATTTTCCAACAAGACGATGCTCCTTGCCACACGGCAAGGTCAGTTAAAGCCTGAATGGAGAACCAGAACATGGGAACCATGCCTTGGCCTGCTCAATCACCAGATCTAAATCCAATGGAACACCTGTGGAAAATCATCAAACGCAAAATGAAGAACCACAAGCCCAAAAACAAAACAAATTAGTTTGAATTTGTGCAACAAGAATGGGCTGCTGTGACAGCAGAACAATGTCACAAGCTGGTGGAGAGCGATGCCAAGACGCATGGCTGCAGTCATCAGAAAAAATGGTTATGAATCAAGTACTAACCCCTGTGTGTATCATGTGACTAAAACAGACAGAAAACATGAAATGCCTAACAGCACGGTTTTTGGCAGTACGATGCCATAGCTATTGATGGAAGAATTTCAGTGATATTGGTTCTTACCAAGAAAACCATGGAAAATGGCCAGCTCTTAAATATCAGCTCTTAAATTAAACTCTTCTCAGCTATTGTTGTTGCTATCATTATATTTGTCCAAACAAATGTACCTTTAGTTGTACCAGGCATTAAAATGAACAAGTAATAGAAGAAAACAAGGGTGGTCTAATCATTTTTAACATGACTGTATACACTACCATTCAAAAGTTTGGGGTCATTTAGAAATGTCCTTATTTTTTAAAATAAAAGCATTTTTTTTCAGTGAAGTTAACATTAAATGAATGAGAAATCCAGTCTAGACATTGTTAATGTCTAGACTGTTTACAACTAGAATAGTCATTTACCAAAATGACTATTCTAGCTGGAAACGCCTGACTATTAATGGAATATCTACATAGGGGTACAGAGGAACATTTCCAGCAACCATCACTCCTGTGTTCTAATGCTACATTGTGTTAGCTAATCATGTTGAAAGGCTAACTGATGATTAGAAAACCCTTGTGCAGTTATGTTAGCACATGAATAAAAATGAATTTTCATGGAAAACATGAAATTGTCTCCCCAAACTTTTGAACGGTAATGTAAAAGAAATGTTCACATAAAAGTGTGTTGACACCAATCTTTACACTGCTAACTGATCCTAAAAAATATTGCTTCAGCTGCTAAAATTGACACAAGTTGTCAGTGACCCACTTATAAATCCAGGACACATATTAGCAGTTTGGCTTGAAGCACTTACAACTGACAGTCTGTCACTCTTATCCAGCAGCGAGTGAGTGGACACAGGTTAAACATCCTGTGATGCTTGAACTCATGACCTCATAGCTGCAGAACAGCATCATAACCACCAGGTGTCTGTCGCCTTGTTTACTAAAATGTAATTTGCATGTACCTTGTGTGCCTGTGTTTCGTTTGTGGACTAGGGAGGAAAGTGAGAGTGTGTTAACACTCAAAGGCCTGACTCCAACTGGAACTCTTCCGCTGGGAGTGTTGTCAGGGGGAAAGCAGACCTTACAGACTGGTAAGTGTGTTCTACACTCAGTAATCCTACTCTTTGATTCATCCTTGGAAGCTGCCATTTGGCAGACTGTCAACCCTTAGGGACACTTTCTCACTCTTTGTCACCAGGCCTGTGTTGTTCTAAACACTGTATTTCATGGGCAAACCTGTTTTTTTCCTTCTTCATGGCAAAGAAGCGGTGTTACATGATCTGTTAATCCTCAAGCACATCAGTTCAGAAAACTATTCAAGACACTGGGTAACTACAGTGCACTAATACTATTTGTAAGCTATACTTACGAGGAAAGATTTGCAGTTTGAAAGGCAAACGTACAAACCTGAAAGTATACCGATTGATATTCATGCTAAGATTTAGGTAAGAAGATTGACACTGCGCTCAAGTTTATATAGCAAATCTGTAGCTGGACCCAGCACCTAGGCAGGGCTGGCTATCTTCGCATAAAGACTGGGAACAGGGAGAAACAGTTGGCTTTGCTCTGTCCGAAGGCAACAACCCCACCTCCAGGCACTTCTAAGGCTAACTGATGAACAAATTATACCACGTTTGTGTGACTCATTTGAAAAGCATTTTTTCAGGGCTGCTCAGAAGTACATTCACTGGAATAGGTACTTCATTGCCTGAAGAACACACACAAATGTTCAGGCCACCCTAAAACTGCATGTAAGTTCCTGCAGTGGAACATGGCCTCTTGTTTGTCTGTAATTGGGTTTTGTTGTCTTTACACAGTTAGATTAGCTGTTCAGCTCTGTTTTGAGGCTTTATGATGAAGAATAGCACAAAAAGCAAGTGCTGCAAACAGGAGTAGTACAAATTGTCTCATCTAGCTTTTAAAACTCAAGCAACTAAATGAATATTCCAAAATGTAGACACATTCGTTTAAGTTCAAGTAAGTAGATGTATAATGTCAAATAAAGGATCATGAGCGAGATATAAAGGTCAACATTACTGCAGTTGCTAAAATGTCAATATTAGAACACCTTCATGCAGTTGAAACCAAGCTGACAGTTTTGTTTGCTCCTTATTCCTGCAAAGAACCAAAAAGGCTTTTTCAGCTCAATCACAGTAGATCGTCAAAACGTGGGCAATGAGGTAGCTTGGTTAGAGTTGGGAATGTTCTAAATGTAATTGTAGCAATATACATATTGCAAAAACATCTGAAGCTAAACACTTTCCATGCTTGCTTCCAGTTTGTGAAGACTAGCTTCCCTGTTCTGCTAGTCTCTTTGAAAGGTTCTAGATCAATGATGCATGCCCGCCACAGGAAGCACACTTTGACCCCCCCAGGTGACAGGTCATCCTGCCACCTGGACGTGGCTACTGACCCTCTGATCTAAAGGTCAGCGCCTGGCTTTGTCCACCAGAGGACATGCTGAGAGCCACACTGGAAGCTCACAGAAGCTGCAGAGCAATCGAAGGAGAAACCACGTTATGGCCTTTCGGATACTGTCATTGTCCATGTCTGCTCCCTTAGCCATGGTTTTCAGGTCAGATAGGCTGGTTCAAACAAAGAGAGGGCATATGATTGTGTTTTCTTTATTATTAATCCACTATACTACTGCTGATATTATATTCTGATGTTCTGAGAGAATGCACTGAGGCACACAGCTCTGTCTGAGGACGTTAGGACAAACTGTTTTCCCAAGTGTAACCAACAACAAAGCACCTGCTGCTATGCTGTCCTGCAGAGGAAAAGTAGACGTGGCAAAAATTCATTATGCAGACTTCTGTTTTAACGCAACTCTTTCAGTAAGAATTCATAACCATTTCTCTGAAAAATATTTCTTGTGATTGAATTAGATGCTTTAAATAGACCTACACATCCGATAAGAAGCAAATTAACTAATTCAATATGTCGAGTTCCACAATGCCAAGCATCCATGTTAAAAGAGAAATATTCATAATGTTTGTTATGTTTCTAAAATTATATGGATCAATATATAATTGAGGGATTTTTGAAGTCCATGGGATATGTCTTGCATCCATTTTTATTAAAAATAAAAAAACTAATGTTTTTTATGTTATGATCATGGCTTTACAAATTCCATAATTATTTATTTTGGAAACTGTCACTTATTAATAAAAAAATTACTGAATATCACTAAAATGTCAACTAAATAACCATCTGAATTTAGTAACAACCACCTTCTAATTAGCTAAACAACAATAAAATGAGCTTATTTATTTTACAGATATTTCTTTTTTGGCAATATATCAAATTTTATATGGAAAATAACAAATTGTATCTGTGTCCTGGAAATCACTTTCAAATAATTTACCCATTACAAAAACACCTCTCAAGGAAGTGTGTTAATTCCAAATCACATGATCTGCTCCACATGATGTCATTTCCTCCTGAAGAAAAGAGTGGCAAGACTCCAAGGCTTTCTGAGTTATTTAATATAAAATAGTGTGTGAGTCAAGTGTGGATTTATCGCACGTCTACAGGTTTACTACATTATCTTTATAAATAACTTTCAATTTCAATTTTACTGAATTGTATATATAATATTTAGAAGAATCTTTGTCTAAAAATGCCATGTGGTGTTTGGTTGGAAGAAAAGAAATGTTGATTTTTAGGCCTGAAAACAGCAAAAAAATGTCAAGTATGATACCTGTCAACTATGTTACAAAATGTCCTGCAATCATATATTGATCCATATTAATTTTTTTTATTTATCATTGTCTCTGCCTGAATGAGCATCTGACTGCATGTGTGCTGCAGGTTTGGACTGTGCAAATGCGCCATCCTGCCTGGTCATTGTTGCCCATCTCGCTCCAGTTCTTAGATTCTTAGTTCTCAGCCAAATCCCCCCTCAACTCTCCACACCTAAGTCGTCACATGACCCTTTAACACCAGCACCATCTTAAATCTCCAACAGCCTTCTTCACTCTTACCTTACCGCCCACTCACTAATGTGTTTTGATGACATTTTACCCCTACATGACCATGAAATGGGTGTTGGCCTATATTCTGCTATCTGTTTATTACACTGGGGTTTGCAGTTTGATTTTACTGTTGCATTTGCTGTCTCTGGCTGCCTTTGATGACTCCCTTTCCAACCCCTCTCCTCTCTTCCTCAACTCCCATTAACATAGCTACCATTGAGGCAGCTAAAGCAAAAGGTATGCATTGGCTGTATGGCTCAAACCTTTTGTTTGTGTTTTGTGTGTGTAACTCACCCTTTAAAAACAGTCCTATTCTTAAAATGTGTAGTTTTATTGTTTATTTGTTAGTTTCCCCACTCTTTTTATATTAATGATTGCCCACTTACTGATAATGTATTACTGGTTCCTCTTGCATAATCAGTGTCTGCTGATCACATTGGTTCTGTTATTATAAAATGAGTTTGTGTTCTACTGGGTAGAAAAGCGTTAAAAGAAACAACAATATGACTGTATTTAGTTGCAAAAATTATGAAATAGTCTATTAAAATGCATTGAAAGAAACTGTTTTAACAAAATTGATTTCACCAGTGTTAGTTGAATCTGGCTTACGACTGATTTAGAAAAAGAAAGCGTATGTTACAAAATGTTTTGTAATTAGTTATATAGACTGGGTTTCAAACCTTGTCCTTTGTCGCTGTTGACAACAAGTCAACAAGGGACAAGAGTGTTGCCACATAGGCTTTAGTTGCCAAGTGTGGGTCCCCATGCAGAGAAAAGCCTGCTAAGACCTGGCTAAGATAAGACCAGGGACATCCCTGCCTGGGATATTCACAGAAACTAATCCTGTTACACCAGTTGGCTGTTGCTACACTGTCTGCTCCGTTTGGTTGAGTGATGATAGCTGCTTCAACAGGCCTCAACCTGTTGAGAAACACTAATTTTATCAAATCCACAAAATGAAAGAGATTTAGATTAGGATTAGATAAGATAAGGTAAGATATACTTTATTGTCCCCATAGGGAAATTTGTCTTGGACTTCTGGCGAAGTGCCCTAAAAAAAAAAAAAGAAGTAAGTAATACATATTCCATACATCATACATCACATAGAATACAAAAGTTATCAAACATGCAACACCATAGTGATTCTCAGGCGTCTCTTCAAACCCATATGTACCCTGTATCTCCTCCCAGAGGGTAGCAGATCATATTCTGGATAGATTAGGTGCGGAACACGTCAACAGATAGAAAGTATAACTTGACACGGACACAGCAAAGGGACTATTTATACAAGCAGTCTCACTTAAACAACACTACTATTCAACAGTTTGGGGTCACCCAGGCATTTTCATGTTTTCCATGAAAACTCACACTTTTATTCATGTGCTAACATTATTGCACAAAGGTTTTATAATCATCAATTAGCCTTTCAGCACCATTAGCTAACACAATGTAGCATTAGAACACAGGAGTGATTGTTGCTGGAAATGTTCCTCTGTACCCCTATGGAGATATTCCATTAAAAATCAGCTGTTTCCAGCTAGAATAGTCATTTACCACATTAGCAATGTCTAGATTGGATTTGTGATTCATTTAATGTTTTTTTTTTTTCAATTATCTTCATTGAAAAAACAGTTTCTTTCAAAAATAAGGAAATTTCTGAGTGACTCCAAACTTTTGAACGGTAGTGTAGGTGCTCCCAACTTTCTTGTCTGCTTTATCACACATCCAGAATAGACAAACTCAGACACCACTTAATAGAACCCACCAGTCATGTTCAAATGTGCTAATTCCAACTTACTTTAAAGTGAATATTGAGTAACTGGTACTTTTTAGCTAGTTATTTCCACGATTTAGCCAGTACTTTCAGCTAACGAACTTAACATTTAAATGTTAGTTTGTACCATTTAGCTGTTTTAGCTACTTATTTATCTCATTATTCTTATAAATTTTTTCAACGACCTAATTTTCACTTCTAGCTCATTATTTAGTTAATATCAACTACTTGATCATTATATGTAGCTAATTATATTTACTATGCAGTTACTTCATTATAACTTTTAGCTAATTATTTAATCATTACTCTTAGCTTATTATTTCAGCATTTAGCCATTGCTTTTAGCTAATTAGTAGCCAGTTGTTTAAGTAGCCAATTATTTAAGTAGCCAATTGTTTCCACTACTTCATTGTTACTTTTAGCAGATTATTTTAACACAATGTACCATTCAAAAGTTTGGGAACACCCAGGCAATTTCATGTTTTCCATGAAAACTCACACTTTTATTCATGTGCTAACATAACTGCACAAGGGTTTTCTAATCATCAATTAGCCTTTCAACACCATTAGCTAACACAATGTAGCATTAGAACACAGGAGTGATGGTTTCTGGAAATGGGCCTCTCTACCCCTATGTAGATATTCCATTAAAAATCATCCGTTTCCAGCTAGAATAGTCATTTACCACATTAATTTATTTATCATTCATTTAATGTTGTCTTCATTTAAAAAAAACTGATTTTCTTTAAAAAATAAGGACATTTCTAAGTGACCCCAAAATTTTGAATGGTAGTGTATATGCATTGCCCTTAGCTATTTTTAATTATTTGTTTGGTAATTATCAGCTTCTTAACTGTTAAATTAGCCAATTATTAAGACAAGTAGCCCTGCTTAGTAATCACTGAATTTAAATATGGTCAGTTCAATAGAGAACTAATCCTTCATTATCACAGATATCTGGTTGTGCAAGAGTGTCCTTGAGGGCCTTGTTTCAGAATAATCCACCTGTAAAACATTCACCTCTGAGTTTTCATTCTCTGTTTACCTTGATAACTTAAATGACTGATAAGTATGTCTGAACAGCGTTTACAAGTTTGCTTTTCATTTGCACATGTTTTCTGTCTGGTTCCCTTGGCTGTTTCGGGACATCACCGTAAGTCTATAAAGTGTGACGTGTTTTATTGTACTAGCTTGTCCCACTGGTGTTTGAACACTAGGAGTCATTGTTTACCTGTGCATGTTTTTTATTTGCGGATCATGTGTACTGTATTAGGCAGATACTGCGTTTTGTGCTTATCAGATAAAATTCCACAAGGAGTCCAGTTTGATTGAGGCTGATAAGAAGCTAAACAATGTGGCTGACAGCAAATACTTGCTGTAAAGTAGGAATATTACTCAAGGGTTTCCAGTTTCTGATCATTTTCTTTGGTGTCTCTTCTGCCCTTCAGCCATTCAAGGCTTCTCTCCTACAAGGAAGATTCGCAACTTTGAGGAAGCGCGTGGCCTGGACAGGATAAATGAGAGGATGCCACCACGCAAAGATGGCCAGCAGCCAGACGGAACCACCATCAACACCCCCAACAAGAACGGCACTGATGGATAGGCACAGAAACACCACTCTCCCATCTTCACACAACCCACACCACCTGACCCACAATCCCCAACTGCTCTCTCAATATCTTTCTGTCGTTCTTTCTCTGCCTGCCTCCTCTGTTGAAATTGCCTGTCCATCTTCTGCTCGCCTACAGTTGGAGGAGAACGGAAGCATCAGTGGATGCAAACAAAAGGAGGCCATCGTGCTGGGTAAACACGTCCTAGCTGCTAAAAAAAAAAAAAAAAGACAAACATAAGTTGTGACTATCTGGGGGAAAAATGTAATCTTATTTATTAAAGATGAAAGATAATAGTTATATTGTCTAATAGCAACAAATCATTAATTGAAGACGTTTTACAGTTGGTAAAATGTGTACTGCACACTGAACCTATACATGTCAAAATTATAAAGAAAATTTTATAAATTTGAGTTGATACAGATAGATGGAGCACTCATTATCAAAGACTTTTAATCACTTTAAGTGTGTTTTTTAATTGTTCTTCTCCATGTGTTGGATAAGGGAAAAGTAGAAATACTGTAGCCTCAGCAGCCTCATTTGGATCTTGCAAGGTTCTTGTTAAAATATGTTAGGCACTTGAGGTTCACATATAGTGCAGTGTATTCCTAAACGTACGTCAGTTGAAAGAAAAAAATATATGAGAGGTTGCGACAATAATGAGGGAATGAAACTTAAAAAATATCATTTGATACTTGAAGCAGAAATTTCAAAAAGACTTACACTGGTTGGCTGCAACAATAAAAAACACTGACGGGTAAAGGGAATATCTTTGATCGTCTTGTTATAATGGCACCTGACAGAGAGTGAGATATTGAAGTTGATGTTCTGGAAGCAGGAAAAGCAGTGGAAGGAAGGTCTGATAAATCACAGTTCCTTTGAACTCACGTGGGCGGCTGGGTGTGTCTTCCTCAGTTACCTGGACAAGAGATGACAGCATGGACTATTGGAAAAAGGCAAGCCAGTGGAAGCCGTGTGAAGTTTTGGACAATGTTCTGCCAAGACACTGTGGGTCTTGGCACCTATGTTGATGTTACTTTGACACCTACCTGAACAGTGTTGGATAAGACGAATCTCGTTACATGCCCTGATGGCAGTGGCCTCTTTAAACAGGATAATGCCTCCTGCCACTCCAATAACATTATTAAGGAATGGTTTGAGGAGCATAACAGTGGGTTCAATGTGTTGACTTGGCCATCAAATTCCCCAAATCTCAATCCAATCAAGCATCTGTTGGATGTGTAGGAAGATCACCCTATGCACCTACATCTTGGTGCCACCTTCAGAAGTCTGTGATGTCCAGGTCTTGACAGGTCTGAGGTGTTTTGGTGGCACGAGCTGAGCCTACACAATATGAGGCAGGTGGTTTCAGTGTTGCAGCTGATCAGAGTATAGTCTTATTTGTATGTTTCAAATAAATCCCAAAGATAGACACGAAACCTTTCCTGATAAACCTTTCCTGTATTAGTGTGCTGTGAATGGCACGGTGAAAGAGAAGGATTAATGCTTTGTGTGGAGTGATAGTTGGTGTTGCTGGCTGTTCTGTGCTGATTATGACTTGAAGGCAGCTAGGATGTTCTCTCTCCTGTGAACCAAAAAAGAAGAAAAAGGAATGGGATATCCCTTGGGAGATACACACACACACACACACACACACACACACACACACACACACACACACACACACACACACACACACACACACACACACACACACACACACACACACACACACACACACACACACACACATATATATGCACACACACACACGCACACACAGTATGTCTTACTCTATCACCACCACCAGGCCCATCAATACGTCAGCGTAGTTGGAAAGACTTCTTCTCGGGTTGAACACTGCACACACAAGAAAAACCAACTGACTCAAAATGGACAACTGTTCTCTTCAGTTATTGGACAAAACAGGAAATATTTGCAGATTTTTTTTGTTTGTTTGTTTCATGAAGCTGTGGACCTGCTGCCATACTGTCCTCACAACTGACTGATCATTATTATGTAGGATATTTCTGTGTATTTAACAGAGTTTTGGCAGTTTGATTTGATGTTTAATTATAAAACACTAAAAAAAGGTGGAGTGCTTTCAGGGCTTTCCTTTGTTTCTAAAGCTGTATTAGTGTCTTCATCTACTGTTGATTGAGTATGCAGATTTGTTGAATTCTTCTAACCACACATATCTAATAAGGGAAACATCTGATTACTGACACCACTGTGCTGATGCTGTACCCGGACACAATGGACTGAGTCATTCCGATCAGCAGGGATGATGCTAAAAGTGGTACCACCGCCACCATGCTAACAGCTGTCTGTTCGCGCTCCAGGATTACTCCTGTAATCATCTCAAGCATGGCTGATTCACATATACAGTGTATTAGTTTTTACAATTCGCGGTCACACCAAAGTGGAGGACCATTAACACCTGCTGAGATTGCTGGTGTGTGTCTGATGTTCTGTCTCTGCTATGAATCTTCAGTGATCAAGCTGTCTTCTGGACTGAAGACCTCCACTCCTCTTCACCGGCACTCCCAACCCTTTAAGACCTGCTACTTGTAGGACATGCTCTAAAAACTGACTCCACTGGTGCTTCGACACACCTGACTGTAATTCTTTTGTCTTGTTGTCAGTCAAGAGAGAAGGGGAAATACGCTTTAATATTTGCTATTCTCTTGTAAATGTACTCCTTTTTTTTTTTTTTACTAAAAAAAAAGAAATTATTTTGAGACATTTGTGCTCATGTGCCATGCCACCTGGGCCACACATGTCAAGATCCGTATGTGTGTGTGTGGATGGTGAACAGAGTCAAACCAGGAGACTTTCAGTCGCATATGATTAAAGATTAAATTGCAGCAATTTTGATATCCTTAGAATTTCCAAAATATTGTTGTTTGCCGTTATGTTCAGTAGACTTCTTGGAAAGCTTTCTAAAGATTAAGTATTTCGGTTCACATTCATTATTGTGATGTTGAAATTTGTTTGAAAGGTAAGACTTTATTGGTTGAGCCATTCAGTATACTGACCCGTCAGGTCCTATACATATCTTGCAAAATGTAAAAATTGTTGTTCATCAAAAATCTTATAATAGCTGTAAAGAGGAGTGAAAAAGCTGTACCGTATTTGTCATGCGAGGTCATGAAATCTTTTACATAGATGTATCACTTGGGGAAAAAAATAAAATTCAAATGCAGTGTTTTGTTTGGCTTGTCTTTATAATGTCAGTTCATTTAAAACTGTCTCCAAAAGGTCCAAACATTGATCTCTTAATTCTGATCAACACTTTAAATAAGGTCTGATTGTAATATTGAAATACCAGTAGAACAAATTTGGATAATTCAAAATACAATTGACCAAAAGTGGAAAATGTTTCCACCTGACCCCTCAGAATCAGCTGTTTTTTGTCTATAATAACTTCTGAAGCCATGCAATACCTTACCTTCATACTATGAATATTTTTCCAAGTTTGCCTTGAAAAACATAGGGCGAAAGTTGGTGCTTTTTCATTTTTTTGGTATTTTTGATCCCTCGTCACTTCATGTGGATGCATGAAATTTTCAAGGACAAAAAAAACACATTTGAGCTCTTTTAGAAACTGGCAGTCATATCAGTTTTACATCCACTCCAGGAGCCACAATCAAAAACCAAAATCTCTCCTTTTTTTGTCTTTTAAGCACAATTTTTATATACCCAACTTGGGGCCTTAATATACAATAGCAAAACTGTACTAGTTCAATGTCCATGACATAGTCATAGATACAAGCACTGGCACAACACCAGCATAAGTTGTTTTTTTGTTTGTTTGTTTTTTTTTTTAAAGTTATTTTTTTTGGCCTTTTATCAGCTTTATTGGACAGCTGCAGTGAGAGAGAGACAGGAAACGGGAGAAAAGTCAGGGGAAGACATGCAGCAAAGGGCCGCGAGTGGGAATCGAACCCGGGCCAGCTGCGTCAAGGACCAGCCCCTGTACATGGGTCACCCACTCAACGCGTTGAGCTATACGGGCGCCCCAGCATAAGTTATTTTAACCGAACACCTATCCCACATGATGAGACTGGTGCAGTTTTGTGGTTGCAACTATAATATATCCCAAAATGTTGATGCTCAAAGTTGGTTATAGAAAAAAAAGTGCAGAACAAACTTTATAGCTTTGGAACATGACACGTGAAGCTCATTTAAAATTAATTTGACTGCAGTTCCTACCTGAAATTTCATGTCTGTATTTCCTGTACTTATGATGGCATGAGGGCTCAAAAATGCTGGAAAAATTAACATGACATTTTAACCCACTCTTATGTACTTCTAAGGTCTGCAACTTGTAAAATATTCATAGTAAGAAGACAACAATTTGCATTGTTTCATCAAATATACTAAAGGTACTGAACATAAAAGATCTGCTGATTCTGATGGGTCAGGTAGGCACTCATTAACTTCCAGCTGTTTACAGCCCGTTCTGCTGCCGCCAACATGAGAAACACAGGTAAAACAATAAAAAAAAAATAATAATAACCGACACAGCTTCAAGGTGTAATTATTTTTTGGTGTCCATTTGTACAAATACAAATGTATTCTGACTCATTAATTCACATTAGGTGTTTCGATTTGAAAAACTGGCTGGTGACATTTGATAGAGCCTCACCTCCTTCGCTAGGGGCAGGGATGTCAAACATAAGGCCCGCGGACCAAAACGCATCTGCCACAGAGTTCAATCCGGCCCACGGGATGACTTTCCAAAGGGTAAAAATTACAGAGAAGACATTAACTATAAATTTAAAATATTTTCTAGATCTTGACAAGTTGTTTTGATCATAAAGTAAACTATTGTTCAGTTCGAGATACCTGTGACTGAATGTTTGTTCTTTTGTAGACACTGTGATCTGTAAGTTGTAATGTGTAAATGATAAAATGATCCATAATGTTGCTGAAATTTTCCTTCATTTTCTTAAGAAATTTCAGGTTGTTCATAATGTTTCATTAAAAAAAACATAATTCCTTAAATATGAACATTTTCAGAACTGTGTTTAGTTGCACTTAAACAAATGGAAAAAATTGGAGTTGTTATTTATATGTTATGCTAAGATTTAACTAGTCTGGCCCACTTGACATCAAATTGGGCTGTATGTGGAACCTGATCTAAAATGAGTTTGACATCCCTGACTAGGGTAGTCCAAGGATAATACCTTGCATCAGGGCAAGATGTTGAAACAGATGATACTTAAGTCAAAGGCCTTCCAATTCAACCACATGGGTTTTTGGCCTCCTTTAACATGGCACAAGACAAAACAATGTTGTTTTCAGATTTTTACTGAATTATTACAGTAACCTCAAACTCTTGCTGCTTGTAGTATCCCCACTGTTGAGTATTTAGTAGATTTTGGTTATCATCATACACCTGCCCAGCGCTGGTGTGAAACCTCTACAATAAGTTGTTTTTGGTATTTTTTGGGTTTTTTTTACATTATATACATGTTCGCACAGTGAACTCGCGTAAGAGAAGCAGCAGCATGATGGGTCTGTGTCACAGAAAAGTATACATTTACATGAACCAAGTCAATAACAATATTAGTCCAAACCCATGCATTCATTATCTATACACCGCTTAATTCTTATTAGGGTTGCAAGGGGGCTGGAGTCTATCGCAGGTGACTTAGGGTGAAGGCAGGGGACACCTGGACAGGTAACAGTCTATCACATGGATACATATAGAGACAATCACACTCACATTCACACCTATGGACAATTTAACAAATCAGTCTCAGCATGTTTTTGGACTGTGGGAGAAAGCTGGAGTACCCAGAGAGAAAACCCACACATGTATAGGGAGAACATTAAAATTCCATATATATATATATATATATATATATATATATATATATATATATATATATATATATATATATATATATATATATATATATATATATATATATATATATATAGATAGATAGATATATAGATATAGATAGATATATTAGATATATTAAAGATAAACATAATCTTGGACATTAATTTTGCCAAATAAACTTGGTAAACACTTCAGGGTTCACCACAGTTTTCCCATTTGGAGCTTCAATATAATTGATTGACCTTTCTGTTTGTTGTTGTTTAATGCGCCATGCTAATATTTTCCTAGATTTTTCCCCTTGTTCATAGTATGTTTGTTTAAGTTTCAATAGGTTGGCAGCTGCTTTGTTAGCTGATAATTCATTATACTGGGATCTGAGGGTCTATCTAAGCTTATCTGGTGGGCTAGATTTATTTTGACAGAGAGCAATTTGAAGTGTTTTAATTTTTCCTTCTAGCGTCCTCATTTCAAGTTGTGCTCTTTTTTTTAAACTAATGAAACAAATGATTTGACCCCTAATGAAGGCCTTAAATGCCTCCCATCCCTATACTAGCCGATGTTTCAGAAGTATTACATTCAAAATACAGGTCAATTTGTTTATCTATGAAATCTACAAATGCAGGGTCCATAAACCACTGTTTGGAAGCGCCATTTTGGAGGATCTCTTATAAACTTAACATCCTCATATATCAAGGATATTGCTGCATGATCAGATAGAACTATGCTGCTATATTGGCACTCTTTAATTTTGGAAATAAGTAATGCTGAAACTAGGAAAAAATCTATTCGTGAATGGGTTTTATAAGTGCTAGAATTGCAGGAGTATTCCACTGCATCTGGTTTTCCATATCTCCAAATATCCAATAAATTTAACTCTTTCATAAAATGGTACCTGTTACGAGTGTTATCAAAGCCTGATGATCTGTCTCTTGATGGCTCGAGCATGCAGTTGAAGTCACCAGCTACTACATAGTGTCCAGAGAGATTTGAAATTGTCGGGAATAAATTATTATAGAATTTGGGGTCATCTTCATTTGGACCGTAAACATTTATCAAATTTACATTTTCAGATAATAAAGTCCCTTGGACCATAATATATCTGAGGGAATGTGAGGAGGGTGCAATTAATGGCGGTATCATTTTAACGCGTTATTTGCGCTGTAATTAATTAATCGAAATTAACGTATTAAAGTCCCAGCCCTAATATATATATATATATATATATATATATATATATATATATATATATATATATATATATATATATATATATACACACATATATAGTAATGCTCTGAGTTAATCATGTTCTGTGCCTTTAAGACAGCGTGCACGCTGACTGGCAGCTGTCGGTCACAAAGGACTTTTAGGCAAGTTTAAGGAAGTTAATGTGTGTGTTCTGCCTCTTCTCGGTTGGAACTGAGGCTGGTTACGTTGAGCTGGCGTGGGTTACTTTAGTGAATAAACGTGAAGGCTCAGCCACTGGAAGTGTGATTATTTCACACCAGCTGAATATTACATTGGTGTCAGAAGTGCTCTTCTTACCCGCGCCGGACAGTTTACAGAATGCTACAGCCGAACACGGAGGCTAGTGGAGCTAAACCCAAGTCCGAGCAGATGGCGGCGGACGACGGGGCTGGTGGCCTGTGGCTGGACGCTTCGCCAGAGGGACCCGCATGGGCTTTCCGTGAGAACACTTGCCTGATGGAGCCCGCTATTTTTCCAGCGGCGGCGGCCTGGTGGGTGCCCGGAACGCCGATGCATGGCAGAGAAGCTCCCCGACGTCTGGCTAGCCCAGTAGAGGCGGGAATGATGCACGGCACACACATGCCTCACAGCATGGACCGGCAATGGCAGAGCGCAGTGCAAAGAGGAGACGCTGTCCATCAAAGCGCCGAAGTTCTCCGGTAAGACAGACTGG
Organism: Amphiprion ocellaris; assembly: GCF_022539595.1. Lineage (NCBI taxonomy): Eukaryota > Metazoa > Chordata > Actinopteri > Pomacentridae > Amphiprion > Amphiprion ocellaris. The sequence goes on along the minus strand of NC_072771.1, from coordinate 11,568,102 downwards.
GAGGCTTTTAAGGCACGTTTTGAGCTGATGGCCATGTCTGCTGGATGGTCAGAGGAGCACCAAAGGTCTGCAGATTGCCATGTGCCTCACCGATGATGCAGACGCTTGCTGCTCCTCAGCCCGGAGGAGAGGAAGGATTATGGAGCTCTGGTCAGGGCCCTGCAGAGACGTTATGGACAAATTAATCAACCCCTCATATTACACTCAGAATTTATCAAATGGCGTAAACAACCTGGTGAGTCACTGCGAGTCTTGGCAAATGACATAGAGACGTGCAGACGTGTCTATGCGTCCATGTCGCCAACAGTACAGAATTAGCTGGCCAGAGATCAATTTATTCAGGCCTCAGTCCAACCGAGCTCTGCGTACAGACCCAGCTGGCTAACCCTGGCACACTGAATGATGCTTTGGAACTGGCCCTCGAGAGAGAGATTGTGGGTAGGAGACCTGACTGCTGTCTGAAACGACCCGATGTAAGGGGTCCGCAGCAGATCCCCTGACAGAGGCTCACGTAGGAGCGACTGTGAACACTTGAGCTGCTACTATGCAATCGCCCCGCCGCGGAAAAGATGTGAGACCTCGCCGCTGCTCGATGAACTGCTGGGGATGCGGACAATCAGGCCTTCTCCTTAGGCAGTGCCCCAACAACAACCCAGCACAGTGAAACGACCACCAAGCCGTGTAATTGGGACGACGCGGGCCCACAAAGCACGTCCCCGTGTCTTCCAATGGCGACTGCTTAAGGAGATGGAGACGATGGACCAACCAACTGCTAAAGGAAATGAAGTGACTGTGGGGTGGACACATGTCGGAGATTTTTGCCATGTTCCTGTCAAAGTTGCTGGGGTGGGATGCATCACCCTAGTGGACACAGGCTCCAATGCAACCATAGTGAGACCTGACATAATTCCAGCAAGAGTGCAGGTGGAGCTGACGTCTGTAAAACTGAGAACAGCGACCGGCACCTTGGTTCCTATAAATGGAAAAATTAGCCTTCAGTTCAAAGTGGGCGACCTGAGTGTTTTATTTAATGCATGGGTGGCTGGAGTGCAAGATGCATGTATACTGGGGCTGGATTTCCTGAAAGCCATTAAGTGTGTATTGGACCTGGGCAGAGGGCTTCTGACACTGCCCGGAGGACACTGTGTACAGCTCATTCCTCCTACCTCAGCTGTGGTCCCGCAGGTGCAGTCAGCAAACACAGTGGATGACAGCCACCCGGCACCAAATCTTCTCCCACCGATGCTACAGCCACCACCCACAGACCACAAAACAGGGCAAGAAACACTAAGGGAGTACGAGATGCTGTCAGCCTTAAAAAACATCTGGGCCAAAAACTGTGATGGACTAAACCAACACCAGCAGGAGGAGTTATGGCAGACTCTGCTGGATTTCAAAGACATTTTTGTCCTTAGCGAGAACAAAATGGGCCTCACACACCTTGTCCAGCATGAAATTAACACACCAACCCATAAAATTGCACCCCCGCCGGCTCCCACTGGCACACCAGGAAGCTGCAGACAAATAGCTGGAAGAGATGCTGAGAACAGGTATTATTGAAAGCCCCTGGGCCACAGCTGTTGTCATGGTGCCACGGAAAAAGAAGAAGCCCACGGATGCAGTTCTGTGTGGATTACAGACCATTGAACAAAGACACAAAAAAAGACTCCTTACCGATTCCAAGAGTGGATGACTGTCTTGGTTCAGTGGCTGACTATTCCTGGTTTTCGACACTGGATTTACGGAGCGGCTATTGGCAGGTGCCCCTAGCCCCAGAGGCAAGACCTAAAACAGCATTCTGCACAAACCAAGGGCTCTGGTAGTTCAAGGTCCTCAGGTTCGGCCTCTGCAATGCACCTGCCACCTTCGAAAGGCTGATGGATAAAGTACTCGCTGGTGTCCCACGCGGCAGGTGCCTGGCGTACCTAGATGACCTCTTGGTCCATGGCAGTTCTTTTGTCACTGCGTTGGAGTCACTGCGACAGGTGTTGACCAAAATAGCTAAGGCTGGCCTGAAATTACACCCAGATAAATGTCATTTCATAAAGAAAGAGGTGGAGTTCCTGGGCCACAAGCTGGGGGTGGGGGGAATCAGCACCACTGAGTGAAAAAACTGAGGAGATAAAATGCTGGCCCTCCCCATCTAACCAGACACAACTGAAGAGTTTCTTAGGGCCAGCCTCATACTACAGGAAATTTGTGAGGAATTTTTCATCCATCGGAGCCCCACTTTTCCAACTTCTTCAGAAAGACAGAACATTTCACTGGACACAAGAGTGTCAGCAGGCTTTTTCCACCTTAAAGCAGGCACTGACAGAGGCCCCTGTGCTCTCTCCTGCTGACCCTGCACTACCTTTTGTACTTAATACAGATGCCAGCAATATTGGAATAGGTGCTGTGCTGTCCCAGATCAGGCCAGACGGGAAGAAGGTCGTCGCCTACTCTAGCCGGGTGTTGAACAAGAGCGAGCACAGGTATTGTGTCACCAGACGGGAACTCCTGGTGGTGGTTTGGGCAATAAGACACTTTAAATATTACCTGTGTGGGGTTCCTTTCACAGTCAGGTCAGACCACGCTGCATTACAGTGGTTAATGTCATGTAAAGAACCTGAGGGACAGTTGGCTTGCTGGCTAGAGGAACTACAGTCATATGACTTCACTGTGGTTCACAGAGCAGGAGCGCAGCACTCTACCACCGATGCCTTGTCCTGCCGACTTTGTGCAAAGTTGGACTGCAACTACTGTAAAAAGAGGGAGGTGAAAGAAGAGGAGCTCAGCCAGCAGGACAATACAGCCCAGGTTTTCTGTGGAGCATTACAGCTGAGAGATGCTGCTGAGTGGAGGTTTCAGCAGGAGCAAGACATCGACCTGCAGCCTGTGATGCAGTGGTTAGGGTTAGGGTTAGACCAGCATGAGAGAAGGTCAAGGGGCTCTCCATCACCTCAAAGGGGCTGTGGTCTAAGTTTTCCTCACTGAGATTAAAAGACGATGTGCTGCAGCGGGCCTGGAAGGAGCCAGCTACTGGCGAGGAAAAGTGGCAGACTGTGGTGCCAAAGGAATTGAGAGAGTCAGTCATATAGGGGCTTTCGACCAAAGAGCACCAGGTGCTAGGTTGGTTCAAAGTTGAGAGCCAGTGCTTTTTTGGTTCAAATCTCGTGCCGCCCCAGAACGGGTTTGTGTTTCCATTCAGAAGGAGCAAAGTTGGAGCTGCGTCATTGCGCCACCACAAAACGTGTGTACGTACTGCGTACGTAGCCGTTCAACAGCGTTCACGCCGTACGGAAACACACACAACAACAATGGAGGACTTCATTGGAGTGGTGTTCATGGCTTTGCTAGTGTGTCTCGCCATCGCTGAACAGCAAAACCTTCTGTTAGGGGTTACCAATCGGCGTCGCCGTTCATTGGAACGGCGATCACGTTTGAGAAGAAAGGTAATTATCAAAGACGTTTGGATACTTAACAGTAAACGTGCTAGCGTTAGCTTAGCTACTTAGCTTCGACTACGCTTGCATTGATTACTTAGCGGTTAAACACGCGCAATAAGTTGATGATCATATCTATGTTTATCTTTTTAGATGTTTTTAGATGTCACCCCGCCCTCTGCCCGTGACGTGCTCGGCTCTCAACTCTGGCCACCTCTGGCCCAGCAACGAGTTGGTGCCCGAAACGGCCCCAGTTTTTGGAGCCCGAAGCCGCAGCTCCGGTGGTCGAAACACAAAAAACCGGCGCCAAGTCAGGCGCTGGTTCCAACTCCGAACGGGCTCCACCCCGGTCGAAAAGAGGGTATAAAGTCCTGCCATGGGAGCACAGGGGTGGGACACTTTGGTATGACAAAACACTCCGCCGCCTTCACCAAGGGTTCTACTGGGGCCAGCACAGAAGGGATGTTGAGGACTATTGTCAGCGTTGCAATACTTGCGCTGCCCACAAGGGGCCACCAGACCAGTCACAGCCCAGCTCCAACAGCAGTGCTCAGGAGAGCCAATGGAGAGAATAGCTATTGACATCATGGGCCCCTTTCCTCACACAGATAGAGGGAATCGTTATGTGCTTGCTGCTATGGACTACTTTACAAAATTGCCAGAGGCATATGCCATACCAGACCAAGAAGCAGAGGCAGTGGCAGATGCGCTAGTGGAGGGCATGCTGAGCAGATTTGGTACAGCAAAGAGTATACACAGTGACCAGGGGAGAAACTTTGATTCAAAGGTATTCCCAGCCCTGTGTGAACATCTGGACATGCAGAAAACACACACAACTCCCCTGTACCCTCAAAGTGACGGGTTAGTAGAAAGATTTAACGGGACTCTTGCTCAGCAAATGGCAATTCTCTCAGCTGAACATCAGCGCGACTGGGATGTCCACCTCCCTCTCATTCTAATGGCATATAGATCAGCAGTGCAAGATTCCACTATGTGCACTCCTGCTCTGCTTATGCTGGGTAGAGAGATTCGGACTCCTCCTGAGCTAGTGTTTGGAAGGCCCCCCAATGCTCCAGAAGCCCCCCCTGGCCAGGACTATGCCAAAAAGCTGCAGGACCGGCTGGAGACAGCTCACAACTTCGCGAGGGAGCAACTAGGAAAGGCAGGCATAAGACAGAAAAGGAATTATGACCTGAAAAGTAAAGACATTTTCAGGCTGGTGAGCTTGTGTGGGTCTACAGCCCACAAAGGAAGAGAGGTCACTGTCCTAAACTAGACTGTCCCTGGGAAGGGCCTTGTCCAGTTTTGTCAAGTTTGTTGGCGCTTTCAATGTTGGAGTTGCTGGGCTGCTCCTCTTGTTCTGATTCTTCTGGGACTCCCTCTAGGGCATTGCCAAGGACACTGTTCTCCATCCTGTCAAGCTCCAGTAGGGACTTCCCACACAGGAATAAAGCCTCACCACACTCATCTGCAGTGTCCCCATATCTCTCAGGGGGTCTGAGGGGGTCTATAGGGTGCAGGTGCCACCGAGAGGAGGGAAAGTGGCCCTACACAGAGACAGATTAGCCCCCTACAGAGGGAATTCCCTCCCTGCATCGTCCTGCACATGTTGACTATGTTTGGATCAACATACAGCTGTAAGCCAGCTTCTCAATCATGAATATAATCCAAAGTAAATATGGTTCCAGACTCACCAATGAGCTCCAAATGTGTTTGAAAATGACCCTGACACCATTCAGACCACGATTCAGAATACTGGCAGCTCAGTTCTCCCATTAAGCAGCAGGGGTATAAGGGGAGTGATATAAGACAAAAAGAAATGTAAAAGTGTTCAACTGTTTAAATTTTTTGAGATTTAGGTATTGTAAAAGATGTATATAAGTTGGTTCAGGTTATTCAGTCATTATTTTTCACTTTGTTTTTGGATGTGCAGTTATATTAAAAAGTTAATTGGGGGGCGTGGTGAAGCATGAGTAGGGAGTTGATGCGTCCTGACCAGCTCCTGCATATTTTGTTACAATAAGTTCGCAAACTACTTCTTAGCTCTCCTAAACGGCCCAAGTCCTGTCAGAAAGGTTCACAAGATGACTGGTAAGGGCAGTACGTGCCAGGAACGAGCAGAGAGAGGCATCACGACATTAAGACAAGGCTGAAAGCGGTGTTAGCCCTCGGTCACATAGTGGCGATGACGACACTGAAGACGAGAAGCCGACCTTCTTCTCCATGGTCAGGCTGATTGAATCATTTCAGAACGAGACTCGCGCCTCCATGGGCACCCTTCAGTCCACAATTAATTCATTTTCTTCTCGTCTCACTGATGTTGAATCTACACTTCAAGATATTGATGGCAGGGTCACCTAACTCAAGGCTAAATGTGAGGCGCTGAGCAAAAGCAACACAATGCTTGTGTCTAAAACAGAAGACTTGGAGTCGAGAAACAGACGGCAAAATCTGAGGGTTTTGGGAATCCCGGAAAATATCGAGGGACCGCAGACAACTTCATTTATGGCCGACTTTTTTGCTGAGCTGCTGGGCATAGACAACTCCGGAGCCTCTCCATTGCTAGATATAGCCCACCGCTCGCTGGCCCCCAAGTCCAAATCAGGGGCCCCTTTGCGCCCGATGATCGTCAAGGTCCATCACTTCCAGGCTTAACAGTGGATCCTCCGACTTGCGAGGGAGAGAGCCCAGGTGATCTTCCGCGGCCACCAGGTGCACATCTTCCCAGATTTCACCGTGGACGTTGCTAAACAGAGGGCTGCATTCACCAGCATCAAGCAGAAACTCCGAGCTGCAGAGGTCAGATATGGCCTCTTGTTTCCCACATGGCTGCAGCTCACCTTTAACAATGAGAAGCACTTCTTCAACACCCCAGAGGCTGCTGAAAAATACTACGAGGAAGCGATCGTCCCAGCCCGGCCACCGGAATCGGGACCTGCCCCAAATGGTTAAGTTCTTCCCGGTCCTGCTCATCTCTCCACTCAGGGTCCATGTCGGCCAGGTAGAAATCCGTGGACTTAATGTTTGGGACTGAGATTTCTGCTTCAGGGTGAGTTACATCTTTACATGTTGCTGGCTTCACGAATTGAACTGCTTGACAAACTGGCTCCACAAACTGTTTGTTATGCCATATGATGTTCCAAACTCTGGCGGCTGTATTTGTTACACGGCAGCCAATATCTGTGCTCTACTTGTTATGTGGTGGACCACGGTCTGTTTTTCTTTTTTGTCTTTCTTTTTAAAAATAAGCCTGACAACTAAACTGCTTGACAATCTGTCATTTCAAACTGAGTGAGGTGCCACCATGGGGCCTGTCAAGATATTGTTTCTCTTCTCTGTTTATATTTTTACAGTTCAAGTACTTGTGTTAAATTATTCCTCCTATTGTAGTTTTGCTAATGCACATGTATACATCTGGAGCACTGGTTTAGTGCACAGTTTAGATGCACAGTAGTAGCTTTGGACTTTGGTGCTTCGTTTGGGGAAGCATTGGGGGGGTGGATCAGGTCTTATTATTTGCTTTTTTTCTCCCACACAGGTGTTTTTTGTTTTTTTTGTTTCTTGACTGTCTGATGTTCAGCACCTTCTCCAGGCTGACATTTGGGGTTAAACATACTTCTGTGATTATCTCAGGCATGCATTTGTCTATTCCAAATCTGCTTGATTATGGTTGATAACTCAATGATTAAACTCTGCTCATGGAATGTACAAGGGATTCAGAGCCCTGTTAAACGGAAGAAAGTTCTTAATTTGTTAAAGAGGGAGAAGGTTCAAATAGCTTTCATCCAGGAGTCTCACCTGAGTAATGAAGAGCACCAAAAATTAAAGAGAGATTGGGTTGGCCAGATATTTTATTCCTCCTTTACATCAAGAAGCAGAGGGGTTGCAATTCTGATCAATAAAGCCTTGCCCCTTACTGAAGTGGTCAAAAGTGATAAACTTGGACGCTATGTAATGATCTCAGGGACGCTATATGGGGATAATGTCTCTTATTTAAATGTCTATGCTCCACCAGTATGTCAATTTTGCCACTATGTGATAATCTGTAAATGCAAGGCTGACTTCCACACCAAAGTATTCTCCTTGTTTTCGGATTGGATTGCTGAATTCTCAGTAATTGCGGGCAAGTTTAACTGCTGTCTCAATCCCCGCCTAGATAAATCACATACTGGGTCAAGAGCTAGTGTCGCTACTAGTCAGACTCTTTTAGGTTGCTGCAGAGATTTAGATCTTATCAATACCTGGAGGGCCCTCCACCCTACAGACAAACAATATTCTTTCTATTCTAAGATACATAAATCCTCTTTAAGGATTGATTATTTTTTCACACCTAGTCATGCCCTTCAAAAAGTGATCTCATGCTCAATTGTTATTTCAGATCATTCTCCATTGTTTTTGGTCATGTCCTGTAAAGAGCAGCGTCCTCCACCACAGTGGCGATTTAAAAACTATCTTCTTAAAATCCCTGATTTCATTGAATATTTTACAGAGCAGTTCAAGCTCTTTCTGGCTGAGAATGATACCCCAGAAGTCTCTCCTAGTGTGCTCTGGGAGACTGCTAAAGCTGTGTCGAGGGGCTTTACAATTTCTTTTTCTGCACATCTCAAACATAAGAAGGAGGCAGAACAGTGGAATTTGGAGCAACAATTAAAGAAGCTTCAGAGAGAATTTGATATTAACCCTTCCAATTACTTGAGATCCCAAATCCAACAGCAGCTCTGGATACACTCGTGTCATCAGAGGCTCAGAAATCCCTGTTTTTTACTAAACACAGAATTGTATGAGTTTGGGAATAAGTCCAGTAAATACTTGGCAAATTTAGTTAGGGCTAGGTCTGACTCACAGGCTATTTCAGCCATAAAAGATGAGACAGGTAAAATAGTTCATTATGGTAAGGATATCAACAGACGCTTTCAATCCTTTTAGGAATCTTTATATAAATCTGAAACAGAGGCCCTGATGCAAAACTTTTTGTCAGCCATCAATCTACCTCAGGCTTCTCAGACCCAGAAAGATCTGCTAAACAGTCCTATCTCACGAGAAGAAGTCGTTGCTGCTATTAATGAACTGCAAAACAACAAGGCCCCGGGGCCTGATGGCCTGACTCCTGAGTTCTTTAAATCTTTTCAGAGCCTGCTAGTTGACCCTCTCCTTAAAATGTTATGTCACTCGTTTGACTCTGGCCACCTCCCAAATACTATGATGGATACCAACATCTCACTGATTCTGAAGAAGGGCAGACCATTAGAGGATTGCTCCTCATACAGACCAATTGCTTTGCTTGATGTAGATAGAAAACTTATCGCAAAAATTTTAGCCAGAAGATTAGAGCACATTCTCCCAGACCTTATTTGGATGGACCAGACCGGCTTCATTTTAGGACGAAATTCCGGTAATAATATTAGGAGACTGCTGAATATTATTCAATATGGCACCAATTTGGAAGCTAAAGCTGTTGTAGTCTCTCTCGATGCCGAGAAGGCTTTTGACAGAGTCGGGTGGCCATATTTGTTGAGGGTCCTCTCTAAATTAAATTTAGGAGATAGCTTCATCAAATGGATCTCTCTCTTATATGACTCCCCTCGTGCATCCATCATTTCAAATGGTTGGAAATCTCCCACATTTGCAGTTGGGCGCGGTACTCGCCAGGGCTGCCCAATCTCTCCTCTCCTGTTTGCGCTCACTATTGAGCCCTTAGCGATAAGGACTGACCCTCAGGTGGCTGGCATTACTATAGGTCCTCAAAAGCACACCATTTCCCTCTATGCGGATGACGTGTTGCTCTTTCTAAGCAACCCTGAAGTCTCTATGGCCAGAATTATTGAAATTATTAAAACTTTTGGTAAGTTTTCGGGCTACAAGATTAATTATTCGAAATCAGAGGCTATGCCCCTCACCCTTCATACCCCCTCGACCTCTTCTAACGCTGTCCCCTTTCAATGGTCTCCTTCCGGGTTCGTCTATCTGAGTATATGTAACCATGTACAGTGACACTCGGTCGCTGGCTGGTTCAAACCCCTCGACTCTGCGTTGTGTATTTTGTTTTTGTTTGAATAGAAAAGTTGGAAGGATGTGTCTTCTTGTTTTGCTGTTTATTTCTCATGCACGCCTCTCTGGAACTGGCAAAATGCAGAGATCCCTGGTCAGCAGGCTCACTCATGCACGCCTCTCCGGAACTGGCAAAATACAGAGATCCCTGTTCAGCAGGCTAACTCATGCATGCCTCTCCAGAACTGACAGCATACAGAACCATACAATACATTATAGAATATAGAATCAAGTTAATAAAACAGAACATGTACCTGGCAAAATACAGAGATCCCTGGTCAGCAGGCTCACTCATGCACGCCTCTCCAGAACTGACAGCGTGCCACCAACGCCAGCCGCACACCACAACTCCAGAGAGGGCACCACCGAGCCAACAACAATAAATACGATCAAACTGCAGCAAGTGGAATTATTTAATTACATATACACTGTTACATTCCCCCCTGCTAAATTCCACTTGCACCCTATGAAAAATAAAATAGAAAGAGAAGAAAAAAAAATTCTGACCAACAAAGCACACTGCTATACCAGGCACAAGAACCTCAACTATAAACAATCCAGATGTCCGTGTAGTTTCTCATTCATCCAGGTCATGGTTATCCAAAGTTGTTTAAATCAATCCAACTGGACTTAAAGTCCAGTTGGATTGACAATCCAGAAAAACACGGAAAACAAAAACATTTACATCACATGTGACTCTTATACATGTTCAGTGAGGACAGTTTCAAAAAATTACAGCCACAAACACCCAGTAATACCACTCTTTAGAAAAGTCAGTGTGAAAAGAAGTTGGCCAGACTTCTTCAGCACGCATGGGGAAAAATATGCCTGTTACATATTTCATATACGTTGTAACTATAATTCACCTCAGTATAGAAAAGAAAACATGAGATTCCATAAGACCCATCTCTTACTCAAAATATTGTATACAAAAAACAAACTGTCTGCAAATACATATCAGCAATAAAACAGATGTGTAACTCACACATATAACATCACCTATGACACTACCCCTGTCCTCTGATGCATTATCTCAATTAATCTTGCAACAGGTCTCAACAATCTACCTCCTGTGGATCTAGCACGACTTCTAACTTCAACATCTCTAACAGCTGCTTCTGTGTGACATACAGCTGTGTCAGTCTTGGTCTGAGTCTCTGTGCGTGAAGTGGGGTCAAGTGAGTAGTCAGGTACAGCTAAGCTAAGGTCAGAATCAGCATCCCCACCATATACTGCCCTAGCCATGTCCATGGAGAAATCCGGCTGTGAAGGACCAAGGCACGACTGGCTACCAGATGCCATAGCCGGACTAACACCAGCAAGAGGGACAGAAGCCAGGTCAGACTGCTCAGTAACCTCAACGTCCCCAAGCTCCTCAAGATATCTTGAACTCTCAGATGGTAGGACCAGACACCCACACTCCAGTCCTATAGTCTGCAGACTCTACAGAGACATCAGCAGCTAACTCTCTCTCATCATCAGGATCCACTGAGCTGGACACAGTAGACATTTGGTTCTCATCCTGTGGAGCCATATCATGCAGGGGAAGAAAGTTCACTGGCATTATCAGGTTACGATGCACAACCTTGACTTGACCAGTGGTGGCATGCTGGATCTTGAAAGTGTGACTCTCATCATTCTTACTGACCACAACATATATCACATTTTCCCAGCGATCTGCCAACTTTCTCTTGCCTCGCTCCCCTTTATTGGCAAGCAACACACAGTCACCTACTTCCACTGGTGCACCACGTACCTTTCGGTTGTACACCTGTGTCTTTGCAACTGTTGGGTTGCCACAGTTTGTGCTATATCCATAGCATCTTTAAGGTCCCGTCGCAATGACTGGATGTAACAATCATAGCCTGCATTCTCTGGGCTGTCAATAACAGAGCTGAAAATAATGTGAATAGGAAGTCTAGGCACTCGTCCGAACATGAGCAGAAACAGTGCATAGCCCGTTGTTTCATGAACCATACAGTTGTAAGCAAACGTGAGTGATTTCAAAGCCTCAGGCCATTTTTGCGTTGCTCTGGGTGGTAGTGTTCCCCAATGTCCTGTTCATTCTCTCACAGGATCCATTTCCCATGGGATGATACGGCATTGTATGGGACTTTTGGACACCAGCCACACTTAGTAACTCTGTAATTAAGGCGCTGTCAAAGTTGGCTCCCTGGTCTGAGTGCAGACGTTTGGGAAAACCATAAACACAAAAGTAATTGTGCCACAATTGGTGTGTCACAGTTTTCGCAGATTGGTTAGGACACAGGAAGGCATGTGCCATCTTAGTGAAGTGGTCTGTGACAACAAGCACATCCAGAGACCTATTGTTAGAGTCCTCTGCCGTCCAGAAGTCAATGCAGACCAATTCCAGAGGCTTAAATGTTCTGATGTTCTCTAAAGGTGCTCTAGCTTCAGGTTCTGGAGACTTGCTCACAACACACCGTCTGCAACACCTCACATACTCTGCCACATCTCTGCTCAAGCCCAACCAATGGAACCTCTGCCTAACAAGATAAAATGTCCGCTGCTGCCCTTGGTGGCCAGCTTCATCATGGACACCTTTCTAAACCTGGAACCACAGTGAGGATGGAACAATGTACAGGTAGGATTTCTTCTTTGACACAATATTCTTAACAACTCGATACAGCACACCATCCCTCATTACTAACTTGTCCCAACCTTTGAGTAGCTTGACTGCTTCAACCGGTTCTTTAACACATTCCTTCCTTGATGGTCTCCATCCTCTCTCCACATAGAAGATCACTCGCTCTAAAACATTGTCACATCGCTGTTTTTCCACCAATACATCATGTGAGAGGATCTCTGAGCCAATCTGTTCAGACATCAACACAATCTGAGAAAACTGGGGTAATAAGAGGGCATGTGGATGCACACCAGAGTCCCGCTGGCTGTGTGCATGAAAAACTACTGTTACCTCCTGCGATGACACAGTTCCACCTTGAACAATGGCTGCACACTGCGACTTGACAGGCTGACTACACTCTGGGGTCTTGTCAACTGGGTGGGCAGACCAGCGGAATACCTCCTGAACACCATGCGGGCACACAGCTGCGGCTTCAGCCAGCAGGTCCTCATAGGGCACCCTCGTTAAATGATGAAAGGTGCTGGATTGCACAAAGGGCTCCCTGCTAAGCGCATCAGCTACCACGTTTTTCAGACCAGGAATGTATTTAATGTCAAACTGAAACGGTGCCAGCTTAGCAATCCACCTCTGCTCACAGGCGTCCAGGCGGGCTTTCGACAGGATGTAAGTCAGAGGGTTGTTGTCAGTCCACACTGTGAACCGATGACCCCTCAACCAGTGATGGAATTTGTCGCACACCGCCCACTTTAAGGCAAAAACCTCCAACCTATGTGCAGGATATCTGGACTGGGCATGATTCAGAGATTTACTTGCAAAATCTATTGGCCTAGCAGTTAACCCATCAGCAGGAACCTGTGACAACACAGCTCCAAGACCACTAGTGGAAGCATCCACTGAGAGTAGAAATGGCTCACTGAAGTTCGGGTGAGCTAAGGGGACTTGGGCCAGCAGGGCCTGCTTAAGCTGCTGAAAAGCCTGTTTGCACTCATCAGTCCAATCATCAGCATTTAGTTTCCTCTGAAACTTCTTCTTCCTTTCCTTCCCACGGGGACATATCATGCCTGTAGTAAGCCCAAACAGTGGCTTGGCAATGGAGGAACAGTTCTCAATGAACTGCTGGTAAAACACACCATTCCAAGAAATGAACGAACTTTCCACTGTGAGGGAATATTGGTACCCTGCTCCATGAGATCTGACTCAGTTAAGGAAGTGATGGCAGAAACCTTATCTGGATCAGACATAATGCCTTCAGCACTTACAACATGTCCAAGAAATCTCACTGACTTCTGCAGGAAATGGCATTTCTTTGGGGCAAGCTTGAGGTTATGAGCCCTGAGCCGCTGAAAAACCATCCCTAACCGCTCCAAAGCCAGGTCTTCTGTGGGTGCAAACACCAGAACATCATCTAGATAGCACAACAGACTGAGAAAATTCTGGTCACCAAAAATGCTTAACATCATCCTCATAAAGGTTGCTGGACTATTGCACAGTCCCTGGGGCATACGATTATACTCATACAACCCAAAAAGGGACGTGAATGCTGTATACTTTCTGTCTGCTTCATTGCACCTCAACGTTATAGTAACTGGACGTGAGGTCCATGGTTGAGAAATAGGCATTACCACCCAAAGCTGCCAGAGCATCAGCTGGATGGGGAAGAGGGTGAGCATCCTTGATGTTTCGAGCATTAAACCAGCGGAAATCATTACAGACCCTCATATCAACCGATTTCTTCCAAGCAAGCACCAAAGGTGATGCAAACTCGCTGCTGGACTTCCTGATGATTTCTCGCTCCTCCATCTCATCCAACACCTGTCTCAGTTTCTCATACTGAGTAGGCAGTATCCTCCAGCATGGTGAGTTTCTCATCCACAACTCGAATCCGGTGAAGGCATCCTGTAGCCTTACCACAATCCAACTTGTCACTGGAAAAGATGGACTGAAACGCTCCAATTAAGTGAACAAGTCTTTCTTTGCAAGCAGGTGACACTTCACATGAATCAATGTCTATGTCAGCCAGTCCAATGTTGCGCAACACCGAGTGCGGTGTGTCAGCTTGGCTACTTGGTTCATTACGCAAAGGACGGTCAGGCAGTGTGGAGATCGCTGAGACTAGGCTCTGCTCGTCATGGCAACCAACAGGGCTAGTCATTGACAGTTGCACATTTTGCTGCACACTGGGCTGTGGGTCACTGATATCTCTCCAGGATCGCTGAAATTTTCCAGTGCCCCACAAAGATACACATCAGTCAGTTTTGCCTCAGAGTGACAGGCCTCTCAGAAGGATTTATCACTTTCAGTGGCAGTCACCCACCATCTCGCAGCAAAGCCACAGTTCTACCACCTATGACTGATCTAGGTCTCGACCTCGCACTTGTAGGCTCCATCTAGGGCTGGGCGATAAATCGATTTTATCGATTAATTCTAGTTTGTACTTAATGTCGATTTGTTTTTATGAAAATCGATTTTCTCATCAACATCCACCACCAGCGCCTGCCTGCTGGGCTCCTGTAGTTCAGAGTGTGCGCCCCCTTCCCCCTGTGCTTGATACACAAACAACATGGTGGCGAACGTTGCAGATCTAAAGGTGCGTGTCCATTAGATGCGATTTTCCTGCACGGCAACGCACCGCATCTGAAAATCGCACAGACGGCGGGCGGTCACTACCGGACCACAACATGGTCACATGACAGCGCTGAGCAACAGCGGGCCGCTACGTGGTCACATCACCGAGCTTTCAGCTGGACAGTCCTGCAGACAAGTCGGATAAACACAGCGGCTCAGCCGCAAACTTTCCCTTTTATTTCAAAAAACACGTCAGCAAAAAGTATTTCTGAAAGCATTTGAAGCGAGAAATAATCTGCAGCAGCTGAATCTGTCCTCGTTTTATGTCACTGATGCCTATCTTAGAAGTTTGAGGACAGTTTGACGATGCATGGAATCTCCGCACGCCGCATGCAATTTGCATAAAGTAGAAGTCAGTCTACTTTATGCAAATGAGCTGCAGCCCTCTCCAGGTAAAAACGCACCACAACTGGACCAGCATGCCACATGTGGTGCATTTCCAGCTGAGATCCGGTGTGTTTACTCGGAGAGGGCTGCAGCTCATTTGCACAAAGTAGACTGGACTCCAGCGTGCAGAGATTAGGTAGGGGGTAAAAAAAAAAAAAAAAAAAAATTCGATAAATCGTGAATCGGGATTTTTTGTGAAAAAATCTGAGATTTTTTTTTTTAGGCCATATCGCCCAGCGCTAGCTCCATCATGACTTCACTACCAGCCAGATCACCACTTCAATGCTGCAGCTTGCACCACACCAAGTGCTCAGACATAGGTTCCAAAGCAACTGCTCTCTTTATCTTAACGGACCCAACTTTGTCTGAAGGGTCCTGTACACTCCTGTACTGCAGCCATCAAGTTCAGAAGTTTCTTCTGAGTCACAATCACTAACATGTGAGGTGGAGCTGCTATTTACCTTCAGATTATTGACCAGGTACCTCAGGAGGTTGCTACCAATAATGAGATCATCGCTCTGGCCATCAACCACTAGAGTTGGCACAACCACCCTACAGCTGTAGAGCTCCACTTCCAGGTCACACATGCCTGATGGTGTTGTCTTTGATCCACCACATCCGATCAAGACATCAGTGGGTTCCAAATCAGTGGTCTTCAACACAGCTTCCTGTAACAACTGAGGCATAATGTTCGAGCTCAAGGTGCAAGCCATAGAGCCACTGTCAAGCATAGCCCTGACCGACACCTTACCACCCAGTGTTACATTCTCATAGAATAGTTCATGTTGCTCTAGCCTCTGAATGTTCTGAAGGACCGGTCTGCGGCCTCTGTCTCTCTCCTCACATACACTGTGATAGACAGAATTTGAGTCATCATTGTCAACAGTCATTGGGGGGTCACACTCAGGCCTAACACTTGCCCCCATCACATGTAGGCCATCTAGTTTCCCTCATGCTGAGCAGTGAGGTTAGAACCCTTGGACCTGGTGGCAACCGTCCTGGGGCACTCAGCTCGTGCGTGATCAGGTGCATAGCAGACAAAGCACAGGTGATTGGCTCTACAGTGGCAAAGAGTGGAGTGTTCAACATCCCCACAAATGTCAAAATTACAACAGGTTTGGGTTTATTTGCCTGATTCAGACGAGACCGTCCACTATTCTTGTTAAAGAGTCCAAGTTGTTTTGGTTGTTGCTCCATAACATGCTCTAGCATGGCTATGAGGCGCTCAAGGCGATCAGAGCATTCCTCTGCCTGCTTATTGGAAGCTAAAGCTGTAACAGAGACTGTTGGACTCACAACATTACTGTCAGACGTCACATGGCCCCCACCAGGGCTCACTCCCTGTTGCTGTGTGGTAACTTTCAACTGCGACGCCTGTTTCATGTCTTTGCTGTGTTCAACAAGTCTCTCGTGCACATCAGTAACTGTCCATTGTTGTAGTGGTTTACATTTGAATATGAGGGAAAGCTCACAGTCAGGACAGTGGCGTATGAACATAACAGTCAGGTCTTGAGACAGATTATCAAATGTCTTATGCTGTCTCCTAAGGCAATCCTCTGTCACTTCCATGGCTCTGTTTAGCCTTAGCCAGTAATCAAAACAGTTTTCACCAGTCCTAGGCAATGTGGCATAGAAGTCAGCTAAAGGTATACTAGAAGAAATTGTGTCACTAAAGTGCTGCTTCAGTATTTCAAAGATGGGTTCTGGGCCCACAGACAATGACAGTGATGGCTGGCTACGTATACCTACCCTAACCACCTCACGTACCCTCCCCATGAGTTTACTGAGAACCTCCTCCGCTTGTTCTGCTACAGGAATTCCCTTCTTTTTCATGTAAGTCATCATCAGTGCTTCCTACTCTTGAACTGAATGTATGTCATGACCATCCCCTTTAAAGCTCACAGGCTCTCTAACATCAGGCCTCACTATTACATTCAACAGTGAAGAATCCGCCATTGCATTTCCCACAGTCCCAACCAGGCTAGGCCCCATCCCACAGCCTAAGCGAGATTCAATGCAAGAGGCTATACTTTCACCTATAGAGAGTCCAATCTTTGATGCTATACCGGTCAGCAGTTTCTTAGTTTCATTCCCATCCTTTAAACTTTGAGTGTGTGAATCACACTGGGGTGCTTCTTTAACAATATCGGCCGATATTTACAAATAAAAAGCCAATTTGTGATCAGGCACCCATATGGGCAGCTGCGGCGACCGCTTTTCCCTTGGAAAGACCCCCGGCACTCAGAGAGCGGAGCATGAGCGGAGCGAGTGAGCCAGGAACAACAAGCCTAACCCTAACCACTTTCAGGTTACATTTTAATTGTATTTTTTGTAAACTTTAAGTATTTTTTTTATGTTATTGTACTTTTTCACTTTTTGTGTTCAATAAATGTTAGAGTTCTACTAGTGTATTTAATTTGTAATATATACATGTATATACTTTTAGTGTTTAAATTGCCTTTTGTCATCGATGTGCTTTAAAAAAAAAGGATATCGGTCTTAAAAATCGGCTTCTACAATCGGCTTTAGATATCGGCCATCGGCTGAAAATTTTTTTAAAAATCGGTATTGGCATCGGCCTTTTGAAAATCCCTTATCGGTCGACCTCTAATCAAAACTAGGTTTTGGAGTGGATGAAACTGGGGTAAACAAAACTCTTGCTCTGCCCCTTCCAAGTGATGGTATTGGGGTGAAACTCACAGAACCCCTCCCTCTACCAAAAACTGGGCTACTTTCCATATCTGGAATCCTAATTAAGCAAAGAAAGACAGATAAACTAAGAAGCAGGACAATACATTTGGGGGGGGAGGTCAAATTTCCCCAATAACAAAGGAAAACACGTGGCAAATCCCTCTTAGTCTCTCATGAAAAAAAAAAATCAAAAAACCAAAAGTGATGTCTTGCATCAAATAGAAAATAGAATCAGGGCTAAAATATCCAACAAAATGGGCAATTTACCTTAAGCACACTGTCAACATTAATTTGACCAAAACACACATTGGAAGAAAAAAAATGCAAAATTACCCTGTCCTTGTAACAATAGCAACACAGAAATGAGATCAAATACACTTTAGTTACATTAGTCTTTTGCAGGACAATACTGCAACCTTGTGGCTCAAAGCAGTTGTACACCCAGACAAACTAATTACTACTTCTCTGGCACGGCGAAAACTGTGACGTGCGTCGCTCCTCCAAACGCCGTTGCTCCTCCCCTACGGCGTTGCGTAGCAACAGTCTGCGGCGTAACCGTGGAGAGGGTGACCCGTCTGAAACCCCAACTCACTTCCCGCGCTTTTGTCCCGATTGCGCGCTTCAGCTCCGCGCCACAACAGCGTTCCTCCAGGAAGTAGACGGGTCCCGATCCGCCGTGGTCACGTAGAGGGTCACGGCACCAATGTAACCATGAACAGTGACACTCGGTCGCTGGCTGGTTCAAACCCCTCGACTCTGCGTTGTGTATTTTGTTTCTGTTTGAATAGAAAAGTCGGAAGGCCATGTCTTCTTGTTTTGCCGTTTATTTCTCATGCACGCCTCTCTGGAACTGGCAAAATACAGAGATCCCTGGTCAAGCAGGCTCACTCATGCACGCCTCTCCGGAACTGGCAAAATACAGAGATCCCTGGTCAGCAGGCTCACTCTTGCACGCCTCTCCGGAACTGACAGCGTGCCACCAACACCAGCCGCACACCACAGCTCCAGAGAGGGTGCCACCGAGCCAACAACAATAAATACGATCAAACTGCAGCAAGCGGAATTATTTAATTACATATACACTGTTACATATACATATAACTCCGTCCCTCTCTGGTCTTTATAAAGCCAATTTTATACCTTTAATCCATAAAATTAAAGAGGATCTGGCACGCTAGACCAGCCTTCCACTATCTCTTATAGGTAGGGTAAATCTTTTTAAAATGAACATACTTCATCGTCTGCTCTACGTGTTCCAAATGGTCCCAGTTCTTCTGACTAGAAGGTCACTCTCTATCCTAAATAGTTCATTATCTTCCTTTCTGTGGAGGAACAAACGGGCCAGATTGAAATTACAAAAACTACAACTTCACCAAGGATAGGGAGGGTTGTCACTGCCAAATATTAAATATTATCAGTTGGCTTGCCTCGGCCGCTATCTCTGGGAATGGTTTAGGAATGATCCCCGATCCACTTGGCTTAGCATTGAGGCCACCCCTCTGGATCTAATTCCTCTTCGTAATATTTTGTATATTTCTAAAAAATGGGTGGCAAACAGAGTAAGGGCCAATCTCCTCCTCCAAAACACATTAAAGGTTTGGAGAATTTTTAATAAAATAGGGTCTCAGGAGGATTCTCTCTCTCTATTCACTCCTATTCATTTAAACCCAGATTTTCCCCCTGGCCTTGAAGACAGCGCATTTTTCTTATGGTCTGAGAAAAGTATTTGTACTATAGGAGACTTAATCTCTGATGCCACTGTCAAATATTTTAACCAGCTAATTGAACAACACAACCTCCCCTTCAAACATTTATTTAGGTATTTGCAGATCCGTAGCTTTGTCTCTTCAAAAGCAAGGTTATATATCCTGGTGGGTTCTCTCGCTCTTCTATAGAAGAGGTACTGCAAGACCCTGAACCCCGAAAACTGATAACCAAGCTCTACAATACTCTGTCTCCTTCAGTGGGGGGCACTGGTCATCTTAAACTGCTCTGGGAGGCCAACCTGGGGATAACAATCTCAGATGATGAGTGGGGTAATGTGTGGCTGAGCTCATCTGGTTGTTTGTCCACCAACAAAGTTAAGGAATCTCAGTTCAGAATTACCCATAGGCTCCAGATTACACCAGTGCTACGGAATAAATTTAATCCTACACTTTCTAAATACTGTAATAAATGCAAGATTTCAGAAGGATCATACTACCATTGCATCTACATTGCATACTACCAGTCCCTCTATTCAAAATTTCTGGAGAAAGGTTGGCAAAGAAATTTCCAGCATATTTGGTAAAGACCTGGAGCTCAATCTGCTGTCCTGCATCCTTGGACTACATCTGGCACTGAACCTAAAACCTTGTATGCTGAGACTGCTCGATTTTCTTCTGTTTAGTGCCAGACGGTGTATCCTACTTCAGTGGAGCTCTGACAAACCTCCTAAGCTCTCACAGTGGTTACGGGGTATAATGGAACTTATTCCCCTGGAAGCAATGACCTACTGACTTAAGGACAAACCTCTGTTATTCTATAAATCTTGGAACCCATTTTTGAACTATATTGGTATGGGGAGTGCGCAGACCCTACAGAAGAGTCTTCTTGGACTTATCTGGTCAGACATTCCTAGAAAGAACCAGACTTGAGTTTTGGTATCAGCCAAACACCATATAGTAATACCGAATGCCTGGATATCGGCTTACATACCCCCTCAATTGTCAATTTGAGATTTCAATGCTGTTGTATGTTTTTTTTAAATTTTATTGCTACATATCTCTACACTTTATACTTATCTTCTATGAATTCATTTTTGCTTATCTGGGTTTTTCTTTTTTTTTTCTGCTGTCTTCACCGTGTGGGAATGTTTGTTCACCATGTTTGGTGTAATATGAGGTACTCTCATTTTTTTGTACTATACTTTTCTTGTATTAATAGAAAAAGCAATAAAGATGCCTTTTTAAAGAAAAGTTATTAATTAATAAATGTCAAAATGTTTCCGAACCGTACTGAATTTATTTGATTTGATGATCAGGTATTGATTACATGCATACACTAATTAAACTGCCAGGTTACATCAACATATATCACACTAATTCAAGTTAGAAATTAAGATTTTCTGGACCTTTGCTTTAATACATTTTCTCTGACTGGACCGCTTTGAATTTTAGTTGAATCCCACTGCGCTAAACAGCATGTTGGCCCTCTTTTTGAACACAAAAAAACCCCGGACGGAAAAGTCCACCAACTTACAGTAATATGCGCACTCTGCAGGATAGTTTTTTTTTTCACCGAAGCACAGGTGTTTAATAAACATGCCAAGTGCAAATATATTTGCTTCATTCTTGAATCTGTTTGCTCATCCAAAATGAAACGCGATTAATCTAGATTAAAAACGAAGGACAATGAAATGATGAATCGAAATTAATCCCCAGCAACCCTGTGATTAATCTGATAAAATTTTTTTCTTGTTTGACAGCACTAATATATATATATATATATATATATATATATATATATATATATATATATATATATATATATATATATATATATATGTATTTTCAAGAAGGCTTGCCTTGAGACTTAACCAAAAAGCAGACATATAGCGTTTGACAGAACTTGTGAATGGCAGGGTAATTGCAGTCTTTGAGTTAGCATTTCTATTACATTGCACTTCAATGCCCTTCAGTACCAGAAATTTTTGTCCATCACACTCGTTAGAGCAGTTTGGGATATTTCTCAAGATTCTAAAAAAAATAACTGTAAAATATCAGGAAGATGCTAATATACTCGATAAGCTTGATACAGTCAGACCATTACTGTGACAAAATAAAAGATATCACTACCAACTCTAACTTTACAGTGTAAAAAGTGAATTATATAACTTAAAGTGAATCTCTGCATTGAAGTCCTCAGTGCATGGCATTCCAGTAATAATTAGAGTCCAGTCTCTCCCTCCTGCTGGATGTATGTCTCTCTTGGTGTTTCAGCACTGCAGTAAAGAACTGCTAAATGTTTGCTTCTCTGGTTTTCCAGCAGCAGAAGACAGAGGACAAAGGTATGCATCCAGTGATTCGCTTATATTTGGCACTGTGTTAGACATCAGACCTTTGGTGGAGGTACCGGCCTCAGAGCCTGGAGGAGAAAATTCATGGATTAATTCACAGACCTTAAAGCTGCATACATACAAATTAATGTGAACACTGGGTCACGTGACTGTGTGGCCCACTTGGAAAACAGAGAATTATTAACTGTGTATCAACTTTTAACTCATTGTCTTTGTTTTCAGTCATTTTACAGTTTTGATTCAGCATCCGCAATAACCAATTGACCATTAAAGAGAGAAGAGACTTAAATGGACTTAAATAGCCAAAAACATGATTTTACATAAACAATAATGTTGCTAAGTACATGACTGTTTGCTAACATTTTTGCGAAGGTGAAGATACATGACCGGTCAAAAGTTTTAGACCACCCCAATTTTTTCAGTTTTTAATAGTAAATTCTCCATGTTAATGTCTCATTTGTACTCTGAAATAAAAACATAGAACAAATAAACAAATTAAATAAAAAAAAATCTATTTAGAAACCAAAATGTCTTGACTCATCAAAGAACCACCTTTGGCAGATATACACAAGTGGACAAAATTGTTGGTACCCCTCAGTTAATGAAAGGAAAACCCACAATGGTCACAGAACTAATTTGAATCTGACAAAAGTAATAATAAATAAAAATTCTATGAAAATTAACTAATGAAAATCAGACATTGCTTTTGACCCATGGTTCAACAGAATTATTTAAAAAAATAAACTCATGAAACAGGCCTGGACAAAAATGATGGTACCTTTAACTTAATATTTTGTTGCACAACCTTTCAGGCAATCACTGCAATCAAACGATTTCTGTAACTGTCAGTGAGACTTCTGCACCTCTCAGCAGGTATTTTGGTCCACTCCTCAGCAGAATGCTCCAGTTGTCTCAGGTTTGAAGGTTCCTTCTCCAGACGGCATGTTTCAGCTCCTTCCACAGATGTTCAACAGGATTTATATCAGGGCTCATAGAAGGCCACTTCAGAATAGTTCAATGTTTTCCTCTTAGCCATTCTTGGGTGTTTTTAGCTGTGTGTTTTGGGTCATTATCCTGTTGCAAGACCCATGACCTGCGACTGAGACCAAGCTTTCTGACACTGGGCAGCACATTTCTCTCTAGAATACCTTGATAGTCATGAGATTTCATTGTACCCTGCACAGATTCAAGACACCCTGTGCCAGATGCAGCGAAGCAGCCCCAGAACATAACAGAGCCTCCTCCATGTTTCAGAGTCGGAACAGTGTTCTTTTCTTGATATGCTTCATTTTTGCATCTGTGAACATAGACCTGATGTGCCTTCCAGTTTTGTCTCATCTGTCCATAGGACATTCTCCCAGAAGCTTTGTGACTTGTCAACATGCAGTTTGGCAAATTCCAGTCTGGCTATTTTATGATTTGTTTTCAACAATGGTGTCTTCCTTGGTCGTCTCCCATGAAGTCCACTTTGGCTCAAATGACGACGGATTGTGCGAACTGACACTGATGTACCTTAA
Source organism: Amphiprion ocellaris (assembly GCF_022539595.1). Taxonomy (NCBI): domain Eukaryota; kingdom Metazoa; phylum Chordata; class Actinopteri; family Pomacentridae; genus Amphiprion; species Amphiprion ocellaris. Next base: position 11,544,744 of record NC_072771.1, on the reverse strand, counting down.
CCTTGGAGTTCACTTTTGATGTCTTTAGAGATTGTTCTGGGCTCTTTTGTTACCATTCGTATTATCCGTCTCTTCCATTTGTCATCAATTTTCCTCCTGCGGCCACGTCCAGGGAGGTTGGCTACAGTCCCATGGATCTTAAATTTCTGAATAATATGTGGAACTGTAGTCACAGGAACATCAAGATGCTTGGAGATGGTCTTATAGCCTTTACCTTTAACAGGCTAGTCTGTAATTTTCATTCTAATCTCCTGAGACAACTCTCTCCTTTGCTTCCTCTGGACCATGTCACCAGTGACGACTATACCCTATAAATAGGCCGACTGATTACAAGTTTGTAGACACCTGTGATGCTAATTAGAGGACACACCTTGATTGAACATGTCCCTATGGTCACATTATTTTCAGTCTTTTCTAGGGGTACCATAATTTTTATCCAGGCCTGTTTCATGAGTTTATTTTTAAAAATAATCCTGTTAAACCACAGTTCAAAAGCAATGTCTGAGTTTCATTGGTTAATTTTCATAGAATTTTTATTTATTATTACTTTTGTCAGATTCAAATTATTTCTGTGACCGTTGTGGGTTTTCCTTTCATTAACTGAGGGGTACCAACAATTTTGTCCACGTGTGTAACCGCTGAACACACTCATGGCATTCTTTCCACAATGTAAATCAAATATTCTTTAGAAAGTTTTTCCCAACTCTGTAGCAGAAGTTCCCATAAATGTGTGATTCTTGTAGGTTGCTTTGCAACCTACAAGCACTCTTCTGTTCAGTTCATCCAAACCAGCTCCATGGGGTTTAAGTCTGGAGACTGTGCTGCCACTCCATGTTTTCAAGCTTATTATCTGGTTCTTTGTTCCTAAGGTAGTTCTGGCATAGCTTGGACTTATGTTATGGGTCATTGTTTTGCTGTAGGATGAACCCCTGACCAACTATAAACATACCACATGGTGCTGCAGAATGCTGTGGTAGCTGTTTTGGTTCAGGGTTCCTCTCACTCTGTACAGGTCACCGACCCTGGATCCAGTAAAACAGCCCCGGACCATCACGCTTCTTCCTCCATGTTTGACAATTGATGTCACACACTGAGGAACCATCCTTTCTCCTACTCAATGGCTACAAAAATCCTGCTTGATGAACCAAAGATTTCAAATTTTGATTTATCAGTCCATAATACCTTCTTCCAATCTTCAGGAGTCCATTGGTGGTGTTTCATTGTCCAGGCAAACCTCTTTTTCATATTCTGACATATTAACAATAGCTTTCTTGCTGCAACTCCACCTGTCAAACCTGCAACTCCAAGTCTTCTCTTCACAGTTGGAACTGAGACTTCTTACAACGACCACTTACACGACTTCTTACACGACTTCTGTGCTTGAAGCTGTTGTCCTGTGAGCCGCCTATCATCAAGGTGTTGACTTTCAGAAACTTTTCTTCTGATTCTGTTGTGGCTTTGGGTTCTCCAGACCTCTTCCTGTCAGAGTTTCCTCCAGTTTCTGACTGCCTTTTGATGGTGAAGAAAACTGGATGGACACCTTGACTTTCTCCACAGTTTCTCTGTAGGAAAGACCTCCATTTTTAAGTGTTATGATGATCTGTTTCTCTTCTATTGTTAATTGCCATTTCCTCTCCATTTTCATAGCAACATACTATTTTCTGCAGTGCAATACTGTTTTGATAATGCTCTGGAGGGTATGGTGCCACGGTGTGTTGCAACACTACTTTTATGCAGACAGAGGGGGTTGGAAGTAATCTAGAAAAGTTGGGACTCCTGTAGGATTTGGTAGCACCAACTTTCAAGGCTTGATCAACCTCCATTGCTGCAGAACAGCTTTAAGTTGTTCACCTATTTCTTGTTCCCTGAAAAAGGCCTTTTGGTGTAATTTTGAAATGTACATTATTTTTCAGTTTTGGGTAACCTTACATTTTAACCTCTGGCAGTTCACCGCTTACCTTTGTCCCATTTCAAGCTATCCATTGGACTTGAACTACTTTGAATTTCATTTTTTTTTTAATGGAAAAATTGGGGCGTTCTAAAAATTTTGACCAGCAGTCTATGTTGATGCCAGTGTTGTTAATGACTTCTTATGCTTGCTTCAGGTGACTAAAAAAGGAAAAAAATAGTTCATATATTTGATATCTTGGCGGATTTGCAGTAATGCAAATCATCTTCTTTAGAGAAAACCAATGAAAATGTATTTTTTTTTAATCTAATTTGTTCTAATTGGTCAGTTTCATGTGATTAACTGCAGGGGTCTTCTAATCATCCAATTAAATCAAAGGACCCACCAGAAAGGGAGAAATATAAAATGTATCATATATGCATGTATGCTGTGTAGCGGTACATATGTTAGTAAGCATCAGTCTGGTTTGCATGTTGCACCTTGCATGCAATACAAAATGTTTTCACTGTTTTCACTTCTAACCTCCCAGAAATGTAGTTTTAGTGGATTCACAGTGAGATGTGAATTTTGTGTGACCCACTCGGTGCCGGTTTGAATATCATGGTTCTTTCCCGATGAAACTCATCACAGAAATAAGACTGCAGGAGTGTAACTGAAACACACTGCAGCTGTGATGATCAGAGGCCTACGATTTGTGAGTATCACATTAGATCCCTGGACAAATTTGAGGGGATTCTGGTACCTGTCGTGCAGCTATGTAGTTCTGACTCGGAGGTTTGGGTCTGTTTCCTGCAGGGGGTGGTGGAGGTGGAGCTCCTTTGGGTTTTGGCCTTCTAGCCTAAAATTTCAGGTACTGTTAGACAATGTGTTGAATAGATATTTAACATATTCAAGGTCAGGACAGTGTATTTCAGCACATTACCTGTCTGACTGGCCTGGGCTGATTTGGCACTTTGTTCAGGTGGCGAGCACAGCTGCTCACGACAGGCTTCCTCTGTGTCTGTGTTCTGTCATAAAAAGAGACCTTTAATCTGCAGATACCAACCCTTGCAAAAGTCACACCTAAACCTAAAGTAGGGTGATGATTACTTACGTTGGCAAGAGGGGACTCTGTCGTTTCTTCCAGATTATCCCCACCGCAGCAGCAATGGCACCCAGAAGCACTAATATAACTGTTACTGTGACGGCAACAGTTGCTCCTGAAGAAAGGGAACAGAGGTCAGTTTTGTTGGGATGAGGCTGCGTCACATGACACTGTAATTTAGATTGAATGTTTGGGTTAATGAACACCTGTACATGGATCATACCCATAGAAAGAGAACTGAAAGACCCATCCTTTGAATCACAGTAAGGAGGCATCCAGCCAGGCTCACACTGACACTCACTTCTATGATTACAGACCTGGAGGACGCAAAGGAGATCACAACATTGTCAGATGCTACCAGTTCTTTATAGCAGGACATATTATTATTATTATTATTATTATTATTATTATTATTATTATTATTATTATTATTATTATTACAGTTTAGTTACCAAATAACACTAATAGCACTTTTCTCTTTCTTTACAAAAAGACTTAAATTGTGGAGCCCCATTCTTCTGCTATGGTGATGCATAACCAAACACATTACTCAAGTACTGTACTATAAATTTGAATTAATAGGTCACGACTTTTATTTCATAACATAGCTACTGGTTTATGTACTTGGATTTCAGAGTTTTACATGTAAAAAATCTCAAGCTTTTGAACTCTCTATTTGTTACTGCTGATAATTACGATCCTCATGGGTGTGCACCTGCAGAACCAAGTATAACTACACTCATTTGTATCTTTAATATGATTCAAGTTTTTTATTTAATCTTATTTCTTATTTTGCTTCCTGCTGCTCATGTTGTAGTTCATTTTAATTCATTCAGGGAACATCATCAGAGACCCTACTCAACCTGGACATAAACTGTTCTCCCTCTCCTCTCCTCCGGTAGGCACTACAAACTAAAACACTAAAACCACCAGACACAAGATTATATAGATTATACCGAATCATGTGTAAATTACTCTTATAAAGGTCTGTTGATCAGTTTGTGAGTAATGTTGCTAACAGACAGACAGACAGACAGACAGACAGACAGACAGACAGACAGAGACAGACAGACGCATATCGTCGCTCCACCACGTTCCTTGGTGGAATAATAATCATGAGTTGTAGTTCAGCCAACCAGTTTAAAATGAGGATGTACTCACAGCATGGCCTGGGCATTTAGCGGAGCAGTTAATGTTTCGGTAAGCCGTCTCAAGAGTCACACACTGATTCTGGCTGCACACCTTGAAAAAGGCAAATCGGTGACACAGACGTGACTTACTTTGACAGACACTGCAGATTTAGTGAAGCAACAAGTGATTTTTCAGCTGATTGTAGTGCAAAAATAGACATTTCCTGAGTGCATTAAAAAGCAAAAATAAATAAATAAATAATAATTTGCACAGACTGTTACCTTTCCATCTCCACATCTCGTCCCTGTGTCCACCTGGCCGTAGTCTTTAGTGTAGTCTTCAAAGAAAGCCGCCTTGCAGTCTCCCACTCTGACCATGCGGCCGTAGTTTGGGTTTTCATTGCCATTGTGGCAGAAGAGCTTTCCACAAAACACATCTCTGTGAAGGATACATAGGGTTTGTTTGTGTTTCCTTTAACCTCTGAGTCAACACTTCTTGTTCTTGAAACAAAAATCTGCAGGAGAGTGTTATACCAACAACAATACTAAGAAGGCTCCACTGCAGAGTAACATACAATTACATTGTAACCTTGGTTCTCTGAGTGAAGAGACTATCTCTCCACCCAGTTACATATTTCATATGTACGGGGAATGACCCCCCTCGTGTGTCTTAAAGAAGTATCCACATGTGCATTAAGCTGATGATACCATCATTCTCAGTTTGATCACTCATAATCCAGGCAGTCATAAAACTGCTGTGGATAAATTTGATGACTGGTGTAACACCAACAAACTGTAGATTAACACAGAAAAAAAGTTGAGATGCTGTTAGGCCCCAAATCAGTGGGTGACCATAGTCCAATGACCATACATGGTAACTACATTAAACAGGCCACCTCATTTATATACCTAGATGTGCACATAGATCACAACCTCAGCTAGCATGCACAGGTGGCAAGTGTTTGTGCCAGAATAAATCAGCACCTCCATTTTCTCAGACGACTCAGGCTTTTTGGTGTCTGTAGAGAAATTCAGTAGATTTTTTACTGTGCAACCATTGAGTACAGGATGGCCAGCTGGTTTGGGGCTCTGACAGTCAAATCAAAAACTCAGAATCATAACCTGGTAAAGATGGCGAGTGAGATCATGGCTACCACTGCTCCAGTCATGCCACAAGTACTTGTTTGTCCAGGCCACCATCAGGCAGGCAAACAATATTCTTTCAGACTCATCACATGCCCTGTTTCCAGAGTATGTTCTGTCGATTTCAGGTAGAAGGCACAGAGTCCCGCTATGCAGGCTCAACCGTTTTAAAAATTCCTTTATCCCTCTCTCAGTCATGCTCATTAGTGAGCAGTTAAGTGCAGCTACCAAAAGGAGGTATCCAAATGTTGTGTATATAAGGATGTATGTATTTACACTACCATTCAAAAGTTTGGGGACACCCAGACATTTTCATGTTTTCCATGAAAACTCACATTTTATTCATGCGCTAACATAATTACACAAGGGTTTTATAATCATCAATGAGCCTTTCAACACCATTAGCTAACACAATGTAGCATTAGAACACAGGAGTGATTGCTGGAAATGGGCCTCTGCACCTCGATGTAGATATTCCATTAAAAATCAGCTGTTTCCAGCTAGAACAGTCATTTATCACATTAACAATGTCAACACTGTATATTTGATTCATTTAATGTTATCTTCATTTTAAAAATAATGCTTTTCTTTCACAAATAAGGACATTTCTAAGTGACCCCAAACTTTTGAACAGTTGTGTATATATGGGGGTATGTGTGTATTTTAGGTTTTTTTTTCATTTATATATTTTTTTTACTTATTTATTGTATGTCATGCATTTTATGTGTTTTTAGTAGCAAGTGTTCTCTTTTATGTGTTGCAGTGCAGCTTGCTTTTGTCTTTGTTTAAGACAAATTTCTCCAACAGGAGACAATAAAGTGAACCTTGACCTTGACCTTGATATCCTGACGAGCAGAGGGGTCATTCCCCGTATATATGAAATTTGTACCTGGGTGAAGAGATAGTCTAGAGACAAAGGAGAACTATCATACTGTATGTTCTGGTAAGACTCACTGTTGCTGACAGGGTATGTACTGCTCCTTTGATGGACGTCTGCAGAAGCCGTAGTAGACTCCTCTCTTGTTCTGGTCATAGCAGGACGCGCGGGCCTCAACAGCACCTGATGGCAAGAAGAGATTACATGAGAAAACAGGCCTTCAAACATGTTTTCAGACAGCAGAATATCAGTTAGTCCAAAGTAAATGTAAGATAAGGACCCTCACCTGATCCATACATCTTGACACACTGGTCTGGCCTCTGTGGACACTGACCATTGTAACAGTAACCCAGACCTCCAGCACACGGGAGCCCGTTCACAGCAAACACGTCCTCAGGACAGGTGGCGCTGTTCCCATCACAGAACTCTGCCAGATCACAGTCATCCTGCTTTCTGCGACACTCTCTGGAGCGAGGCGAAATCTATGAGGAGATTACATAAAATGGCATAGATTACTTTTCTCCTGTATGGAAAGTATTTCATTGTGCAACAAGTTGGAGCAAGCGAGTGGGAGCAATAAAGGAATATCTTATCTTATTTAACCCAGTTTTAAGGCCAATTTTCACACATTTTAGTAATATAACATATTATACAGTGTCAAATGGATATTGGTTAAATCATTCTGAAATATTTAAGTTTTAAACAATTTAAGTTTACAAAATACAATTTATTTTTAAAGATCAAACCAATTGTTCTCGTTTCTTACAGAAAACAGTGTCCATGTCTCTTATCACATTTTCATATTTGTGTAAGAGTAATAATAATGATAATGAAAGAAAAAAATAAAAATAATAATTCTAAACTTAATCAATACTCTTTTAAAGTTGCTGTAAAGTTAAAGTTGCTTGACACTGTTTCACGTGAAAGTGGGGTATATACAATCTGGCAAATAAAATAAGACTGGGAAAAAAATCCAGCAACAAAAAAAAAATGAATTCCAAGTAAAACAAACCACATGTTGGCAATAATATTGGAGGAAGAAAGACAGACACAATCACAAACAGCCACTAGAGAGGGCCATAACTGACCAAGCAACCAGATCACAGCAAGTTTGGGCTTCTTGCTGTCCATGACTTTCAGAAGCTCCAGCTGCCTCTGCTTCTCGCTGGAAAAGTCTCCAGTGAGGGGCTCGAACTTCCTCTTCTTGCCTTGGTTCTTGGGCGCCTTCTCTTTGGGCAGGCGGTCCTAGAACCTGTCCATGAAGGCCGTGGAGGTTTTGGCAGGAAGCAGCAGGTACATTGTTTCGTACTGACTCACCTGACAGTTTTCACAACACTCGCCGTCCCCACACTGCGAACCCTCCTTCAACATGCAGGTGGTGGCGTTGCAGCATGGGTTGGTGCACTCCTAGAAAGACCACATACAGTACAGCATGCTGTTTTTAGCAGATGTTTTCTGTGTTAAGCTTATTTTTTGTTCTGTTCTCCTCAGTATACTTCTGTATTTTTGGGTTTACTTTTTGTATTATTTTCTTGTTCATTTGTTCAGATTTTTTTTATTATTATTTTCAACACAGGAACATGGTGTTGTTTGTGGACATGCTGAATACCAGCAGGAGCAACAACGGGTCTGAACCTGATTTTGATTGGAATGTTCTTCTCAGTGAAAATTAAAATAGCTTCACTGTTACTAACTTCATCAATAATCAGTTTTGACATGTATGTTGTTGAGTGTTGCAAGTTTCTTTAATATTTAGTTGTTCTCAATGAAAGAGAACTATAGCTATGAACACGACATAAGGCAAAAAAGTCTGATTGTGACCTGTTCTTCACTATTAATAGAAATGCATGCAAACTCTCCTGTGTAAATGCACTGATTCATGCTTTGATTGGATTACATGTTATTTATGTTACTCTTCTGAAAGTGAGTGAGCGATGATCTGTGATAACATTTTTTTTCTTTTTTAAAAGGAATCAGTGCAATAATTCTAGATCAAATGCGTCTCGAATGAGTGCTTAAAGGTGTATTTACCTCCACAGTGCCACAGTCACACTGCTCTCCTTGTTCCATAAAACCATTCCCACACACTGCAGGAGCCACTATACCCTTGTAGTCTGGTTTGTCCAGCAGGCAGCTGGGGTTGCGGTTTGTCAGGTATTTTTCATAGTGGTTGCTGCTGCAGCTACTGAAAGTCCGAGGAACGTTCCAGCTGAGGAGAAACAACACATTTAACTCCAAAGTAACATTTTTTGTACTACAATTGGATTTTTTTATGTCATAATGCCTAGTCTGCCTTCACTTCATTTATTCTTCACATCCCATCAAGATAATTGTTCACATGCAAATCCCTCCTACAGTCGACATGATCTTTTGATTGTAGGTTTACAGTGTAATCAGGTCGTTACAAATGAATTTCTGCACTTGCACACAATATTACCAGCGGACATAGCCAGGTCACCGGGCTCCATGTGGATTGTTATCGACCCCGGGCAAGCACTGAAGATGGAGAGGACACGGAAAGCAGAAGTGTAGATGCTGGTCTAGTCTATTCGCAAGGCTGAGGAAAGAACCACACAAACTGCTGCTACCGAGGATCTTTCTCACCAGTGGCAGAACAATTACCAACAAATTCATGCAGGATTGTTGCATAGTGCTTATAACTTGATTTGGCCTCAACCACTTGTTTTGACTGTTGCCATGGAGATAACTCAATACAATACAATACAATACAATACAATAACTTTATTTATCCCCGAAGGGAAATTCAGTTGTCTGGGGTCTCATCTGTTTATTTTAGAATTAAGTCTAATTGCTGATGGTAAGAAAGATTTTCTGAATCTTTCTGTCCTGCAGCGCAGGGATAGGAGCTGTTCACCACTGATGTTTCGTTGCTTATTGAGGCAGAAATGAAGTGGATGATCCATGTTTCTTAGAATGACCTCCATCTTGCTTAGTGCCCGTCTCTCCACCTCATCCTCCAATGAGTTCAATTTGATTCCAACCACAGAGCCAGCTTTTTTAACCTGTTTATTCAGACGCCTTTCATCCTTGTTTTTTGTACTGCCTCCCCAACAGGGTGCAGCATAAAACAGGACACTTGCTACCACAGACTGATAAAACATCTGCAGCATCTTACTACAGATGTCTAATGATCGAAGTCTTCTGAGGCAAAAGAGTCGGCTCTGGCCCTTTATGTAGATGCAGTCTATGTTTTTTAGACCAGTCCAACTTATTATCAAGGTGGACACCTAAATATTTATACGATGTCACCACCTCGATGTCCACACCAAGTGTTCACTGCCTGAAAAGGGGATTTGGATCTGCAGAAATCTATGATCATTTCCTTTGTCTTTGAGGCGTTGAGTAGCAGGCAGTTTTTGTGACTCCAGTCACTGAAGGCACTTATCCCTGTATTCATCTTAATGTCCATTTCTGATACATGCCACGATAGCAGTGTCAAGATAGGCAACACAACATTTTGCTGGGACAGAAACCCGAACTCCAGCAAAAGCAAAGGAGGACAACTGTGTATTTATGTTCACAGCAATTGGTGTACTAATGCCAAAATAACAGACAGCCATGTTCTTGTGATTTGGTGTACTTGACAGGAAAATGTAGGCTAATCTAGCCTCCATGTGGGTTTACTGTTGTTTTAGTCACAGCTGTTTACATTCCACCAGATGCTAATGCTGGCATAGCCCTAGATTACTTGCACAGACAAAACCTCTCTCCAGATCACTTATTCAGAGGCAGCTGATATCCTGACTGGGGATTTTAACCATGCAAATTGAAAGAGAGTTCTCCCCAAATCTAAGCAACATATCAGTTGTTCCACTACAGGGGGAAAAAGTCCTGCAGAAGAAAGACTGAGCACTTCTTCAAGAACAATGACCCCTAGTGGGTGTGGCAGGACATCCAGCACATCACCAAGACCAGCAACCTCATAACTCCCGATGGTGGCGCCTCACTGGCAGAGGAACTAAACTGCTTCTTGCACACTGAGGTAAACACAGCAGTGCTGACATCACACCTTCAGCAGTCTCAGAGAGACCCTTACAGTGCAGCAGCGTGAGATGAGGCTGAGTTCAGAGCAGTGAATCCGAGGGAAGCTGCTGTCCCTGATGGTGTGACCGGAAGGGCAGTAAAAGAATGTGCAGATCAGTTTTCTACATTCTTGACTAAAATCTTCAACCTGTCCCTACCCACGTCCATCATCTCACCCTGCCTGAAGTCGACCGTATTCCTCACACCGATCTATATGAAATATAGCTCTTAAAAGCTCTTAACAACCAATCTCCATCATATCTTAAAGACCTGCTAGTACCGGATTATCCTAGCAGAACTCTTCGCTCTCAGACTGCAGGTTTACTTTTTGTTCCTAGAATCTCTAATAATAATAATACCTTTAATTTATAATGCACTTTACATATAAAATCTCAAAGTGCTACAATGCATTTAAAAGAAACACTTTAGAAACGGTAAATATGTTAGAGCTTAAATAAGAATGTCTTCAGCCCTTTCTTAAATGACTCTAAGGACTGTGGGGCCCTCAGGGGTGGTGGTAGTGTGTTCCACAGTTCAGGAGCAGCTGTCTGGAACACTCTGTCGCCCATTGTTCTCAGGTTGGATCTTGGAGTGCACAGAAGGTTGGTATTAGTGGATCGAAGTTGTCTGGAGATGGTGCGAAGGGTTAGGAGTTCTGAAAGGTAGTCCGGGGCATGTCCATGTATACACTGGTAGGCAAGCAGACAGATTTTGTACTGGATGCGTTTTGCGATTGGAAGCCAGTGGAGGTTACGGAGGACAGGTGTGATGTGAGCGTGTTTGGGCGTCCTCGTCAGGATCCTAGCGGCGGTGTTTTGCACTTGTTGAAGCTTTAGGAGGCTTTTTGCTGGGATCCCGACGAGGAGGGCATTGCAGTAGTGCAGCCTGGAGGAGACAAAGGCATGAACCAGCTTCTCAGCATCGGAGGGGGAGAGAGTGGGACGAAGTTTTGAGATGTTTTTTAGATGAAAAAATGAGATTTTACAGAGATTTTGTGTGTGGTGTTCAAATGACAAATGTGGGTCAAAGATGACTCCCAAATTTCTTACAGAGGAAGAGAGAGGAATGGAGAAATCAGAGAGTGAGATAGCAGAGATGGGAGAGGATTTGAGCTGGTGAGGGGTCCCTATGAGAATGGCTTCAGCCTTAGAAGCATTCAGTTGAAGGAAGTTTTCTGCTAACCATGCCTTTGTCTCCTCCAGGCAGGCTATCAGGGCTGATGGTGCTGAAGTGGAAGTGGGGTCAGTGTGCAGGTAGAGCTGAGTATCATCGGCATAGCAGTGAAAGGACATTCCATGCTTGCCGATGATGTGGCCCAGGGGGAGCATGTAGATATTGAAGAGGGTGGGGCCAAGGACAGACCCCTGGGGGACCCCACAGGTGACAAAGTGGGGTCTTGACTGGGCATCCTCCAGGACCACATACTCAGTTCTACCTGCCAGGAATGATTTGAACCAGTCTAGCACAGTACTGGACAGACCAATATTGTATTGTAGTCGGTGGAGAAGGATGTTGTGATCAACTGTATCAAAGGCAGCTGTTAAGTCCAGGAGGATGAGAAGTGATGGAGAGCCCTGGTCAGAGGCCACCAAAAGGTCATTGGTGACCCTGACCAGGGCTGTCTCTGTACTGTGAGCTAAACGGAAACCAGACTGGAATTTCTCGTATAGTGAGTATGTGGATAAATGATCGTGGAGCTGGCCAGCTACAACCTTCTCCAGAACCTTCGAAAGGAATGGAAGGTTTGAGATAGGTCTGTAGCTGGCCAGGTCTTGAGGATTAAGGTTGTGTTTTTTAAGATGTGGTTTGATCAGCGCTGTTTTGAGAGTGGATGGAACATGACCAGAGCGGAGTGAAGAGTTTATAATTGTGGTAATGAGGGGGCTGAGAGCTGAAGTGTTGCATTTTATCAGAAAAGAAGGGAGTGGGTCTAGAGCACAGGTTGATGGTTTGATTTGACGAAGCATTGATTCAATCTCCTGCACCTCCACCTCCACAAAATCTGCAAAGCTGTGGTCAGGAGTAACAGATGCTAAGGGCATGCGGATAGTTCGGGAAAGAGGTCCACGAATGTTGTCCACTTTGAGTGAGAAGAAGTCACAGAAATTATTGCACTGATCCTGTGTTGCACAGATAATTGAGGATGTTCTGGGTTTTAGGAGATGATTTATGGTTGTAAAGAGTTGTTTTAAGTTTCCTGAATTTTTGTTGATTATATTGGAGTAGTAAACGGATTTGGCTTCAGATAACAAACTGGAGTAGTGCTTCTGATGGTCCCGATATGCAATTTTATGCACAGTAAGGCCAGATTTCACATAGCGTCTCTCAAGAATCCGTCCAGCTGTTTTTACTTTCCTCAGTTCCGGAGTAAACCATGGAGCTGAGTGAAGGTAAGTGACGGTTGTTGATCTTACTGGAGCATGACTGTCTAAAAGACTGTGCAAGTTAGTGTTATAATACTGCACAGCTTCTTCAGCAGTAGTGAAGTCTGTAGACAGTTCTTTGAGATCAGCAGACAGGGCAGCTTGATCAATTTTATCTAAATTCCTAAAGCAGATTTGCCTCTTGCTTTTATCAAGTAATGAGGATGCTGCCATTGACACCGCACAGTGATCTGACACACCCATGTCAAACACCTGGAGGCTCTTCACTGGAAGAGAGTCTGTTATCACCAGATCCAAAGTGTGGCCTCTGTCATGTGTAGGCACATCAACGTGCTGTTTCAGGTCAAAGCAGTCAAGCACTTGCAGAAATTCTTCCACAGTGTGATTGGATGAGGAGTCCACATGAATGTTAAAATCTCCCAGAATTAAAATATTTGTTGTTGTAGAACAGAATGACATTAATAGGTCATGTATTTCTGAGAGAAAAAGTGAATTTGGCTTAGGTGGCCGGTAAATAAGGATTACTGTTACCTGAGTGGGATGCTCGCATTTGAATGCTAGGCACTCAAAGGTAGATGTATTTGGTACTGGCACTGGGGTCAATCGGATGTCTGACCGATATATCACAGCCAGGCCTCCATATCCCTGACGGCCAGTGGTACGGGCTCTCTCCAGGTAGGCATAACCAGTAGGGCAGGCCTCATTTAACTCTGAGTATTGTTCGGGTTTGTGCCAGGTCTCAGTAAGACACATGAGGTCAATCCTATTTTCCAGAATGTGACTATGAAGCAAGCAGGCTTTATTTCCCAGTGACTGGGCATTCCACAGTTCCAGCTTAGTATGAGAAGGGGATGGCAATTTTGACAGTGGGTGAAGAACACTAAAATCCACTCCAGATTTTCCACCTGTCTTCATCCTGTTCAGGGGAGAAGGGCAGAGGATGGTAGAATCCGTCCCATGATCCACTCCAGGAATTTCAGCAAACTTCCTCCTCACCACGGCTTCAATTGGTCCATAGCTGTCGGTGTTCCGATGACGTCTTGACTGTGCGCCACTTCGAGCAGGGAGCCGGGACCAGAATGATGGTATGAACTCACCACCGTTTCTGGAATAAATGTATCCACGACGGGACCCCCTATGTACATAGCGGGGTCGGCGAAGGATTCCCAGTTGCTTGATGACAGCAGAGTCCACCGAGGCAGAAGCACGGGTGTTAATGGCGAGGAGACGTGCTGGCGAGTACCTGAGCATGTTGCCGCCGAGAGGAGATGGCTAATGTCGGCGTTAGCTGGTGTCCCCCAAGTGATCGTGTTATCCAGAGGCTTGGACACGGCAAATTTTCTTTGGTATCTCCAACAGTGGGACAGAGGATCCAGTAGCAGAGCTCTGGGGCTGTTAGCAACAGGGGTTCTCAGTCCTTAGTCGAGGTTTGAGAACAGTAGCAAAGGTAAGAGAAACTTGGTCCCTAGTCGCTTAGGCCATTACTTGAAAGTCATTGCATACTTTAAAACTTAAAAACAATTTTAAAACAATTTAAAACGATTAAAAGCTGCGCATTTTACGCAGGTTTTTAGCAGTTTTTGGTGGGGGAGAAGCGGCGACAGTCACGCCAGCGTCCTCTCCCTCCGTCTGATTGTCTGATTAGTATCTCTACTTTTAGTATTCTCTAAAAGTAGAATGGGAGGCAGAGCCTTCAGTTATCAGGTGCCTCTCCTGTGGAACCAGCTCCCAGTTTGGGTTCGGGAGGCGGACACCCTCTTTATTTTTAAGACCAGGCTTAAAACCTTCCTTTTTGACAAAGCTTATAGTTAAGGCTGACTGGGGGACCCTGACGGGGTGAGCTGGTGTTTTCATTTGCACAACTGACTTCCCCTCTTGACGTCCCTTTAGTCTGCCCCTAGTTATGCTGCTATAGGCCTAGGCTGCTGGGGGACCTCTCTTGATGCACTGAGCCCTTCTCTAACTACCTATGTATTTACTATATATACCATTATTGCATTACACTCACTCTCTTTCTCCCTGTGTCCTTTCTCCGAGTGTCCCTGGTCCCAGAGCTGGATGCTTCAGATGTGTGGTTGTTCTCCCACCTCAAGCTGCCCATTTCCACCGATCTACTCTGCATTGCCCTTACTATACTTGATTTGCTCATCTAAATATTTTTGAATTTACCCCCAGCTATATATATATATATAGTATATATAATGCCAGAGCCGTACACCATAGCAGTAAACTATAATTAGTTTCCATGTTAGTTGTACTTTGCATTTATCATCTGTCTTATCATGCACGTATTAAACTGTGTGTTTTATGGTCCTTGTGTCCCCCCCTACCTCTCTATCTCTATCCCTCTACCTCGATCCGTCTACCTCCACTTGTAACCCTCTACCTCTATCCCTCTACCCCTCTACCTCCATCCCTCTATCTCTACCTCTCTACCTCTTCTGTCCTTCTCAACCCGCCCGGCCAGCAGGCAGATGGGTCTCCCCACATTAGAGCCAGGTTCTGCTCGAGGTTTTTTTCCCTGTTAAAAGGGTGTTTTCCTTGCCATTGTTGCCTTTTGGCTTGCTCTGGGGGTCAGGCATATGGGTTCTGTAAAGCGTCAATTTGACTGTAATTGGCGCTATATAAATAAAATTGAATTGAATTGAATTGAAATGCTTTGGAGAGGCTTGTCCTACAGGACATCAGTGCCAGCCTGCCACCCACCTTTCACCCACAACTGTTTGCCTAAAGAGCCAACAGGTCCGCAGAGGATGCCATTGCCACTCCTGCGCACACTGCACTGACCCACCTTGAACACCAGGGAGCTATGTGAGGATGCTTTTAACACTGTCATCCCCAGCAGTGACCTAGGACTTTCAGACCACCTGTAACTGGATCAAGGCTTTTCTAACCAACTGTCCCCAAACAATCAGAATAGGTAACCACCTCTCCTCCATCACACTCAGCACTGGCTTCCCACATGACTGTGCGCTGAGCTCCATCCTTTATTCATGCGACTGTGCCCCCATCCACAACTCTAACAAGTTTGTCCATAACATGTCTGTGGTTGGACTTAGCTCAGGAGGAGATGAGTCCAAAGACTGACGATGTGGTGTTCAGAGATCAATCTAGTCCTGAACTCCACAAAAACAAAAGAATCTATCGTTGACTTTAGAAGAAACTGAGCAGACCTTGACCCATTAATCATCAACGGGTACTGCGTGCCATCATAAAAGTCAAAGTCTGTGGGATTAGAATATTTCCAAAAGCGGGAACTGCAGGGTAAATACTACTCCACAGTGGGTAAGACAATGTGGAGGCAAAACTGGCAACTAGAAAAGTTTTGAGCAAATGTGTCTTGTGAAAAATTTCCCTTCAAGTGAGTGGGTGCCACCGTGAAACCTAAGAAACTAAATCAATTTCAGCAGTCTCTTATTTTTACCAATACAACAAAGGAGGGGATTTTCTGCCTGAAAAATGAGGTCATGTCTGTTACTGTAAATGCTGCATTTGTTAAACAAAGTAATAATTTCCTGACAGAATCTGGTGACCTACTTCCATAGACACATCTTTTTTATTGAGGCTTTATAATGATTTTTCTTACCTGAGGGCTGCAGCCATGATGCAGCTATCCCCAGAACAAGCACAAGTACTGGAGTCGTCATGGTCCATGCCGAGGTTATGGCCCATCTCATGGGCCAGGGTTGCTCCCACTGCAATTGCACGGTCATTGTGATCCTAAGTGGAAACATCGCACCAGTTACTTTACTGGAAATCTATAAATGATAATCAGAATTTCACAACTATTTAAAGCAAACACACACCAGGGTATCATCAATGATAAGATCAAGTGTTTCCTCAATCGGCTTAGCTTCATGTGGAGGCTTTTTGAATTTCTTGACAGAATTCCTCTATTTTCATGGCAAAGTAAGGACATGTGCTGCACTACAAATGAAGAGAAATCACTATGTTTCTCTTGAAAATAAAACATAACAAAGAGTCAGAAGGCCACTTGTTGGAGATAGTGAGGAACTTCAAATAATGAAACCTTTTAGAGAATGGATTGATAATATGTGACTATAGATACAGTACTGCTTTAGCACTGGCACTTTTCAAGATCTTGGTGTGCCTGCAGCTTGGTGAGGCTACACTAACAATGACAAAATTGACAATAAAATATTTGATATTTATTGCTAAGGCGCAGGCATTTGGGCAAAACCAAAGAATCAGGCAAATCCAAATTTTGTTATTATGATGGTGCTAGCAGAAAATGTAGAGGATCTCCAAAGCAATTAGATAACTCCAAAGCCCTCAATTCACCCTGAGGTCGTATGAAGGCCTGTACTAAAAATTAGGTCACGCCATCCAACAGGATACATCATCTAGCAAAGATGAATGACTGTGCAAAACTTTGTTCCAATCCAGTGAGTGGTATCTGAAAATATTGCAAGACTACAGCAAGATAAGGACACAATCAGCATCATTCCAGTTCATCCTCTGTGGGCTGTGCGTATCTGTACTCTGGTGGGCGATTTGGCCAAAAGATCATATATGTGTGTTGGGAGTAGAATCATGGTCCAGGATATGAATCACAATGTTCCTCACAAATTTAATTAAACTCATCTGATCAAATGATGAGTTGTAGATACAGTTTCCTGGATAAAGTCTGTTATTTCAACAAGGGCAAAGCCTCAACTCACAAATCTTTACACCCACTTACAAAACATTACACCCAGCCAAGAATATGATGAACTATGATGAAATACAGCAGCCCTGGAAAACCTCACCTGTACGACCCCGACAGAGTGACCCGAACAGAGAGTCCCAATGTAAGCCAGACCCACAGTGGCTCCCTCAAAGTCAATAGCACTGCAAAAGAAGATGAGAAACACTTTAACTATAAACCACAAAATGCTATTCATGATGTTCATCCCTTCATCCATCGATCTGAACAAAACTAAAACTTTACAGGACCAAGACCAGATGGGAGGTATTAGCAGCTCTGTGGGTTCCATTAAGTTGCTTACTTGGAACATAAGCAATTTGTCAGTTCCACAAAGGCATAATTTTTCTTTTTAAGTTACTTTTTGCCATATTTGACAGGTTAAGTTGCGAGTCCGGCAGGAAAGCAGGGAGAAGAATGGGGAGAAGTCCTGCGCCAAAGGGCCGTGAGTTGAAATCGAACTCAGACCACTGAGTCAGGGACTATAGCCCCTGTTTATGGGTCATCCACTCAAACAGTTGAGCCATCTGGGCGTCACAAAGGCATGATTTGAAATGGCAAGGTCGACCAAGTTGACATCAAATAAACTTACACTACAGAGGTATGGAACCACTTGACAGAAATAATCAGGAATGCAAATTGTAAAATTTACTGTGTCAGCTCTGGTAGTCCGAACGTAACTTTCGACTTGGTTCACACACCTCTTCCTCGAGCTTAGAGTGATACAGGATTCTGTATAAAGGCTGTCAGTGCCACATGGAAACTGTCTTTTTAACATCATCACTAAATCTTACTTGTGCTATCGCAAATTTTGAGACATGAACATACAAGAAGAATTTGTGACATCTCAGCCATCTTGGTCCACAAGCATTATGTTGAAACCTAAAACATCAAGTACACTGAGATCTGATGTGTCAAGGTGGTTAAACTTGTGAAAACATGACAGCTTTAGACATAGAATGCTAGATTTTATTGTCTTTGCTGACAGCTGACTGTTAAAAGCTGAGTATTTATATCAAGAACCTCCAACATGAAGTGAAGTGAGAAACAGTATACAAGCAATGAACTTCCTCCATGCAGCATCCTCCATTTTGCACACTACACACAAGGAATATTTGAATTCTTTATCTCAAATTGAATTATATAATTACAAACTGATTAAGTTCTTATAGAGCTCATTCAGACCTGATGAGATGTGCGTTGTCGTGTTTTTTCCTCTTCACAAGCTCAGTGTTCCTCCATGTTCTGAAAGCATCCAGGTTGGCCCCAGCAGGGGGTGTCACCGTTATCAAGTCACCATTGGACCACACCTCCAGTCCCACCAGAGCAATGAAGGTTCTCAGGGGTTTGTATGCCTGCAGATGATCAAGAAAAACAAACCATGAGAACACCATTGTAACATTTACATCAGTATCAGGCAATGTAGAGACTTTTGGGATTGTTGCTGGATACAGATGGGAAGACATTGGGCTGGATGAATATAGATAGATGTGAGTCTATAGACTGTATCTATGTTAAATTCCTTACTAGCTGTGGCTTTGTGCGGTTTGTGTTGTGGAATTTGCCACAAAAAAAAAATAAAAACATTGACTCACCATGTTGACAAAGTTGACAACTTCAAATATCCTCTTTCTCAGCACGGTCTGATCTCTCTTCATCTTCACATACTGAAACACCATGCTATCATGTTAGAGTAAAGTCACATTCTGTGTCTGAGTAATGGATTCATTCGAAATTACCCACAAGACTGATGACAATACAGACTTTGCCCAAGAAAATCCACTTCTGCTGGCTAGCTGACATTGTACAGTTTTAAAAAGATAAGCCTGGACATGTCATTTACCCAAAAAAGGGTGCAAAAATATCTAGAAAAGTTCCTGTTATTAAAATGATCTACATCTTACCTCACGGTTATCAGCAACAAGGAAGAGCTTGATGTATTTCTGTTGCTGGACAATAGAAATACCCTGAAGGATAAAAGAATAGAGCAAAAGAGGGCATTCTTTTGTTAATGTTTTCATTTGGAGTTATTTATTGAGCGTAACATTACTAGACTGATGTGTTGGCATTTAGTTTCTCTGTTACATGCCAAACTTAACCTCAGATTGCCTGATAACCGAGAAGATGCAGAGTATCGAGATAGTAATGTTACCGCTGATCTGGAGCGGCTGCGGCCTGTTGGTGGTTCGTAGTCATCACTCCAGGTGGTGTTGGTGACACCACACACTGCAGGTGTGAAGTTCTTCTCATTAAATGTCGTCACTGCATGATCTCCTTCATCGTCACCAGACAGAGGCTCTATCAGGTACCTCTGGGCAGATGTTCTAAAGTAACCCCTAAACCAACATCATGCATGTTAGTCTTTTACAGAGGGTTCTTGTAGCAATAGGCTAGCATAGCAAGTATGTTCTGGATTTTGTGTGATTGTAATATTTTGTTCTTGTTGAAGTCATTATGATTTCCACACACAGCAAGCAACTTTTTTTGAGCAAAACAGTAAATTCTGCTACATGCCTGGCACAAGAAATTTGGAATTATCCAATGAGGGGAGAGCATTTAGCACCTGAAGAGACAGATATTTCCCTCAGGGGGTGGTGGAAAGCCAAACAGAGATAAAGAAGAGTTTGGATTTGTCAGGTGGACTCGTTTGTTCCCTTGTATCGTCTACAGTACTCAACAGAATAGAGTAAAATATGAAATGTCACTTAAATGTGATTCAAAACTATTTTGCCTTACTGTAATTGCATTACTCAATCTGAACAGTATTTGCTATTTCTTAATTTGAAAAGCTAACAGTTTAAGATTCCTATAAAACAAAGGGCTCACAGCAGGAACTTAATGCCACAAAACACAGCACACCTTTCATTCCTGAGTTCAATCATTTAACATTTATATGATATTTCCCTCATGTATACTGTGGATGTGAAAATAGGCTATTGTTTGGCAGTGAAGTTGTATCAATTGGAGAAGTGATGATTGTAGCAGGTAATATATATATATATATATATATATATATATATATATATATATATATATATATATATATATATATATATATATATATATATATATATATATATATATATATATACATATCTTTTTGTTTTTTTTGCTGCCCTCAGCTGGTCAAAAATCTGTTCATGCAGTTTTAAGTTCATATCAAGAACTATAAGATCTACATTACGAACCTAATCCTTAAAACAAACAGAGAAACAGGTTCTCTGGCTTCAGTCTTTGTGGTTCAACGTGACCTGTGAAGTCAGCATGAGGTTATGTTTGCAATGCTGATAATATGGGAGTGTCATGCATTTGGATAATTCAATGACAGTTTAGAGAAAGTAAGATTAAAGACAGGATAACCTAACTGCTCACCTGAGTCCATCACAAGTGCTGATGCTAACAGATGATTCACTGTCATTCACAATCCTCCCATGATAGTAGCAGTAATCCTGGTAAGGACATGAAGTTGATGACTGGACTAAACTTTCTTTTAATCAGTTTATCTTTCTGATATTTACTCCTGAATTACAGTCAAAGAAATGTTTTAAAACCATGTGGTTTAGAAAACATGGTTGCATGTCATTGGAGGTAAATCACATCACATACATGTGGAACTGAAACTTGCTTACAAATGCAAACTCACAATATCTGTTGGTGTTGTGGTGACTCGAGTCCCATCTTCTTGGTAATAAGTCTCAGTGTAGTCTTTGGTGAGTAATTCACTGATGATGGAAAGATATAAAATAACTGAACATACCATGTGCTTACCTCTCTTATTTTATAAACATGGGATAACAAAAATTCAACATTTAATTTCACACACGTGTGTGACAGATTCTGAGGTGGTAAAAATGTCTTAACCACAAATTTGGTGAAAAAATGAAGTAAAACCAGGAAGCTGCAGTGAAGCACTGCTTCAGCTATTACCTAGACTTCTTAATGTTAGGACCTGCTTTGTTTCAGGCTTTGAATCAGCAACACATTACTCAGAGTCTCTTCTGAATTGCTGTATCAGTTGTTCATGGTCAAGCAATCAGTATTTTAGAAAGACATCGTTACATTACCTTGTCAGATGGTTATATCACCATCAAGTACACGACCATTCAAAAGTTTGGGTCACTTAAAAATGTCCTTATTTTGAAAGGAAGCAGCTTTTTTCAATGAAGTTAACATTAAACGAATCAGAAATACAGTGTAGACATTGTTTACGTGGTACATGACTATTCTAGTTGGAAACAGCTGATTTTTAATGGAATATCTACATGGGGTACAGAGGAACATTTCTAGCAATCATCACTCCTGTGTTCTAATGCTACATTGTGTTAGCTTGAAAGGTGTTGTTAGTGTTGAAAGGCTAACTGATGATTATAAAACCCTTGTGCAATACTGTTAGCACATGAATAAAATGTGAGTTTCCATGTACTACATGAAATTGTCTGGGTGACCCCATACTTTTAGTGTATGTGTATCTTTTTGTCCTTATTGTCCACATAAGCACGCTTTTAGGGAAGTGAAAACTTACTTATTTTTTTCTAGTTGCATTTCAATGCCTTTTCCTCCCACGGTCATTGCATAATTAATAGTCTGAGGTCTGAGGTGCTGTGGAAAAAAATGCAAAGTTGTGCCGTCAGTAAATAATTCTCCTTCTACATTTCCTGTAGTCATCATAACAAGCAAAACCAAACTACCTCAGCTTGTCTTTTTCTCACTGTGTGAAGTCTGACAGGTCGGACCACCTCATAGTCTTTCCCTTCTTCAAACTCAGGACCATGGCTCTCTGTAGAGATACAACACACATTATTGTTGCATGAAAGAAAGATTGTAATGTTTTGAGTGTATTTAACAAATAGTAAGGTTCATACTTATTTAAAGCGATATTTTCAGTTAAACCCATTCAAACTCTTCATTTGCAGTTTTTGTGTTAAACTAAGCTAAATACATTCAGCCACTTTTCAGGCTTCCAAACTCATCAAAAAAGTTAAATACTTTGGTTGGCATCACCCTCCAGTCTTGGTTTGAACTGGAAAGCTGCAGCCCAGTTATAATTAACAGAGGAATCACATGATTAACTCTTTGAACTCCAAGCATTTTCTGGGTGCTGTTGCAGAACTTCATTCTAGAGACAGTATATTTGTAACATCGGTTACATCCCTAATTATTAACCCCACTTAATGTGTACCTTGTACAAAACGACAGACTTGATACTTTAAAAGAAAGAAAAGAAAAAAAAAAACCCTGAAGAATAAGTTACGGATATCTTGGATCACAGCAGGCTAAACAAAAGATAAGGGCAGATTAATGCAGAATTGTTGCTGCACTACTTGCATTCCCTCTGGTATCTGTGGCTTTGGCTTCAACACTTGGGCAACCAACCGGCAGTGTAATTATGGGATTTTCTATTGTCTGTGTTTAGCAACTCATGCCACATTATTATGAAGCGTATAAAGTATCAACACAATGTCTGAAGCTCAGTATCAGTGAAGGG
Source organism: Amphiprion ocellaris (assembly GCF_022539595.1). Classification (NCBI taxonomy): domain Eukaryota; kingdom Metazoa; phylum Chordata; class Actinopteri; family Pomacentridae; genus Amphiprion; species Amphiprion ocellaris. Next base: position 11,521,983 of record NC_072771.1, on the reverse strand, counting down.
ATCTTTTGATACCCTTATCAAATGGAAAGTTGTGTATCTTCATGCAGGACTGGTCAAACCATAGACACATTTCCGGTGGGAACGAGGTGGAAATGTCCCCTTACATCTGAAGATTCAGTTTGATCACTAATGTTTGTATTTTCTTCGTCAGCATAGGCCAGATGAAAGAAAATCTTCATTGATAAAAAAAAAAACAAAACAAAAAAAAACACCAAAAAAAGATTGCTATCAACAGTTGCCTGTACGGCATCACCCTGCAGCACAATGTGGTGTACTGAACTGCTTTCTGATTTTCTTTGGGCCTCAGGCTACTGACAGGCTGTCCATGCTGTCAGTGAAGGTTGCTGGAGGTTTAAGCAGCCAGAAAGGAATGACTGCAGACACTATTTAGGCTGAAAACATACACTGCTGTTCAAAGGTTTGGTGTCACCCAGACAATGTCATGTTTTCCATGAAAACTCATACTTTTATTCATATGCTAACACAATTGTACAAGGGTTTTCTAATCACCAGTTGGCCTTTCAACACCATTAGCTAACACAATGTGGCAAGGATAAGGCATGATCCAAATGTAACATCATGTCGGTCAGTGACACTACATGAGCATTAGCAATACAGCAGTAGAGGTTGACATTGATTTTATTTTAAAATTTAATTTCACTGTGAATAATATGAAAAATGGAATAGAAAACTGAACTGTCTTTATAGTATGTTTAAAATGTGTTTGCTACATTATCCCCTTTGAACCCCAAGTTAGAAAGGCATGTTTTGTTTTGTTTTTTAAATTACCAAAATTACACCAGTTAATAGAGCCAGAGACTAAAAACAGATAAAAGGATTTGAATTTTTTCAAAGGTCCATGAATGTATGATGTACGGGTTTGTCAGGAAAAATAACCAAAATTAAGCTTAAAATTGTGGCATTTCATCAAAATCACTTTGTTCTACATTTGTTATTCAAATATTTGACAAGAGAGAGAGAGAGAGAGAGAGAAGTATAAACATACATCATCAGTAAAATATATGTTGTATGATTCTTAAAGGCATACAGAGGTCCAAGCTGTCAGTAAGTTGTTGGAAGATGCATTCAGCACGATGAAATGTCTTTCTAGTGAATGTGCAAAATAGTGTAAAAACGCAGGGTTTGTAGCGGTTGTAAAAATATGAACATTAAATACCTATGCTCCATAGAGTCAAATTTTCTTTTTTTGATGACTGTGGGGCCTTTCCATTTTTTTTTGCCATTTGGCCAGAGCTGTGTTTTTCCATAGAGGTGCAGGACTTTATATTGCAGTGTTAGCCGAGTCCATGGTGAGTAAAAATGTGACGGGAGCAAAAAAATACCAAGCAACTTTTTGGAGTTCAGAGGGTTAACAGTGTTACTTCACAGAATGAGTCAGAAGAAACTTGTACATGAGAACTTTTCAATCTTCACAGTTTCACAATTGCAGGGGACTCAAACTGGCCCTTGCTTGCCGTATTAATAAAACAGAAGTCCTGCTTCATCTTTTGTCTTCTATGTATATTTCATCAGTTCCTGTTTTGACAATCTTTTCAACAGAATTTTTCTCTGACAAACCTCAAACAATGTCACAAGTTGCTGAAGCATCGACGAACCAAATTTGTTCAAACACATCCTCTGCCTCATCTTTATTAAACATTGTCCCACCAAAGTAAAAACACTTTTTGACTGTACTACCCCATCAGACAAACTGACTGAGAGGAAATGAGTAAGACTCCCTGAATCACAGCTACCTGGTACGCAGTAGCACCTGAAGAGTGGGAGGTGACTTTGTTGTGATCCAAAGTTCAGCTCTGACATTGTGTCACAGTGTCAACAATGCACCAAAAGTATTTCCCTCTATTTGTTTGTGGTATGAAGGATTACTGGAAGGTAACAAGTTGAGGATGTTACACCAGGCAGAATAACAGGACACTTGAGAATTTTCTTTCTAATCATATGTTGTACAAGCCATTGCACTGGGCACAGTTGTAAAGTCATCGAACTGGACGCAGATATCATTCATGAGCAGAAAACATCTTTATAGTATTCAAGTATTGTAAAAACATCTACATTCATTTTACTTCTGATAAAATGCAATATGACCTGTTTAGTCTGGTACTTTAAAGCACTACGTGATGCTCAGGAACAGCAGCCTGCAATTTAAAGTGCTTTGAATAAATAGAACAGGATTAAGCCAGGCTTTAGTTATTAATTAGCCACTGAGCTGAGTGCAGGTAACAGTATCCAGTGACTTACCTGAGGGCTTGAGCGAGGCATTTAGGATGAGGACCCACAATAGGAGTGTTCGTGTCATTGTCCAAGTGTAGACAGTCACTGTAACAGAGCAGATAGTGCTCTTCTCAGTCTTTATGCTGTCTACCTGCATGCTGTGCTGCTGTTCTTGTGAAGCCACACCTTCACCGGCCCTCCTGGACCTGTCACAGCCACTTCCTCATTGACAACAAACTTACACCAGGCTCCCAAACCAGCCCCAACACGCCCCTTCTTCTTTTAAGGAATGCAGGAAGAATACCACCGAGTATTGCAGGAAGTACTGAACTTCCATTCTTCTACAATAAGTTTCATGACATACTTTCAGGTCTTTTCAGAAGTAATTTAAACAGGCAGACCAAAGAAATTTTCTTAGAATAGTTTAAAATCTCCTACCTTTTGCTGCCAGATGAAATTTTAGCTGCTTCTTCTTTGCCTTTTTTAAAAGCCATAAATCAGCAGTTTGACTCATTTAGCGTTGTGACTGACTCACTATTAGTACTTGAGCCATATGGTAACTTCCGCACTTGTCAGGCTGCCATCACCTATCATAGTTTCACAATGTTTGCCAAATATAGACACTAAAAGTGAGCTCCATCTGCAGCAGCTGGGATGCTTTTTTCCTCTGCCTCTCTGACACTCACCCACTGGATACATGCTTGGAGTCACTGCAAGCACAAAGCATCTGAAAACAATAAGGCCAATGTGCACGCTGGTCAACAGACTGGGACAATTCAGGACACGGGGTTAGTTTGTGTTTCTCAGTAGGTGGAGCATTTAAGTTAAAGCAACACTGAGCAATACAATAAAAGAGACAAAGAGGCAATTTTGCTTTCTAATCTTTCATAAAACACAACAGTCAACTTAAAAGCCAAACCAGGATTCTTTATTTTTTAGCACAAAGTGTCTAGAGGTTTTCCTGTGTAAAAGCCAAGGACACGCAACAATTACATGTTACATCTTGAATGATCAGTGTAAGAACTGCACTGTTAGCAGTTGTATCCCACACGGGTGGGTCAATAGACAAAGAAAGGATTTCCATCCACAGAATCTCAACAGAAATTCTGAGGAAAAAGATGTAATTACTGAACACTCACAGAGAGTCTGTAGTATGGAATAAAGACAAGATAGCTGGATTTGTCCGTCGCCTATAGAAACCTGCCTGGTTCATGTAAATCCTGATTTTAAATTTATGATACTCATTCATTTCACAAAGCTCCATTCATGAAGGACCTTAACTGAAAAGCTGCTATGTTGACTGTGACTGTGGTGACCACTCTGCACTCACCCCTAATATCAGAATCAAGAAATTGAGGGAAATATTAAAATAGAGGACCTTCATCATTAATAATTAATAGCATGTTAGTTATGGAATATTATGACTAAATTTAATCTAACCTCATCCGTGTGCAGACCTTGCATTGATGAAATGTAGCTATTGGTCGTGATAAGCTGATAGCTAAAATATGCTATGAGATGTTTTTGATAAGAGGACAGCCTTGTACATTTAAGGAACTACTCAGTTCTGTAATAATTTCTCAGAGCCCCTTTTCTGAAAAAATTGCAGTGCAGCAATGGAGGACAAAATCCACATCCCAAAGAGGCTGTAATAACACTAGCATGATAACATACTGTCAACGGGTCTGTCCCTTTAGCCACACTTACGGTATTTACCAGCAGTCATGTGGATACTCGTGTGACGCATTTTCCGCTACTGCTACAGTATTCAAATGTCCATCACAACCACAGAACAGGTACCCACTTAAATAATTAGGAAAACCTGTTGCTTAGACAGTCCGTGACACTTTAAAACTCAGATTATTTATCGAGCAAATAAGAGGAGCTGTACATTTATTATTTACAAGAGCAAGGGTCTGCTGTGCTTAAAAGAGACATGATATTATTTTGACAGTTTCTGTCTGGTGACATTCCTCCACTCCTCTGGTGCCACAAACTTTCTGATGTGTTCTCATTATTTTTAGTCCAAGAACCAAACTACGCAAGCACACTGACAATAAAAAATGAAACTTCCTAGTTGGTTTGATTATCTGACAAATGAATGAGAATAGCTGTTTGTGTGAGAGAGTTTGACTGAAACAGAACTCAGAACATCTGCTCCAAAGATTAAGACCTTTTGGTGTTGGTGTACACATGCAGAACTGAGTGAAATGTAGCTGCAAGGTGACAGTGCTAACCACCAATCCATTGTGCAGCTCACATCTGAATATAGCAAGAGCAATTTCATGTCATTGTCACTGCAACAAAACGTAAAATAAAAGCCTGGAGGGAATGGTTATTTCAACACTAGCAAAACAAAGGCTTGCCAAAAGTGATGAACTGGTCAACAGACCTTGATAAGAGTAATTTGCACACAATTCGGTATCCATACACAACATGCACATGCATAACTCATGCCTGTGCTCAGCACAAGGTCATTTTTTTATTAAAGATTTCATCCATTAGAAATACATCAACTGAGCAGCCTTGGCGGAGTACTGCGCTCTCTGAGTGCTTTTCTAGTAATATTGATGTGACAATGTAATCGCAGCTCGTGGCCTACCAGTGTCAACTGGCACCTGCTCTTGAAAAGTTATTTTGCTGGAATGCCAGTGATCATAGACTGTATATAAAAATGAACATAGCAACTGTGATATTAGCCACTTGTTTGTGGACTAGCATTTTAAAGCCTCAAGAATGAAATTTGGCCATCGCCATCTTATTGTTTTGAATCCAGATGTAATGAGCAAGACATGGAACTGACAGCGAACTCAAGGAAATTATGCACACCCATAGGATGGCAACCAATCCATCACAATACAGCTCTAACCTAAATATACTCTGTTTTGTCTATTTTACTCTAAATGGGACCATATTTTACTAAATGAACATCATACAGTATTGAAGGACACCTGACGCTAAGAAGTAAGACTATAAACACATTAGAAAAGTATTTACTGAGCGAACAGATCAAATGAGAAATAATGTTGTTGTCTCAAAGAGTTCTACAAAGTCAGACTTCTGTTTCCAACCAGAGGAGTTGCTTCCTACTGGCTGTTAGAAAGAATGGAAAGTTTAAACCACTTCGGCATTAATTTTTCTGTTATATACAATCAATGCCAATGAGCGACCACCACAGAGAAACTTCACATCACTGTAGGAATCAGCCTGTGCCACTAAAGCAGGAGCAACTTATCATCAATGGCTGTTTGATCTCACCGCTGCAGCAAGTCTGTCAGCACAACACTGTCTAATATATGATTATGAATGAACTGCAGCAGCCTGAAAGAATATTTCACAGCAACACAACTTAGCAGGTTCAAATCTGTGTCATACTTCATTCATCATTCATTCATCTATCTAACTTGGTTGAGCAGACATGTTTATGACTGATGGGAATTTTTTTTCTTTTTCGGAAGCCTGATGTAGCAAGACAAGGATTTCAAGCTGATTTCACCAGAGTTGAGTCAGGGCCAGAAACTGAATGACTTTATGATTCACAAGTATTCACATCAAAAACAGGTCATCAGGTTTCTGTATGTATGTTAAAAATAATGTGATGCAACACTTGGTACTTAATTTGGAACACACCCCTCTCTTGGTTGGCCCTGGGACAAGCCCACACGTTTGCCATAGGTGTGTGTTTTATTTTAACTGTTGCCTTACTTTGGACTTCCTTTTAGTTTGACAGCACAGTTATATGGAGGTTGATGCTACATTGGCATCCACTGACTGCACAACTACCGCTGCCAGTCAGACAGTGACTGTGTGATCCAGTGACACCATGACCACAGGTAACCAGACTACTACTGTTCATAGTGTTTCCACATTGAGCCAGACTTCATCAGGCAGCAATGATGTCTGTGCTGCCTATCTGTCAGTTATCTGTTTTGTCACACCCTCCACCTCAGCAGAGATTCTCTCCTTCCCTTCCCCCATCTCTCCCTCTCCTAGGTGGCTTGTGGCATGCAGACAGATGTTGCCAATCACAATCAGTGGAAGTGGCGGGAGTGATCACCACGCATCATCCTCCACGCATCATCCTCCCTCCATAAAAGTCAGACTCTGCCACTACTTGTCGCCGGTTCGTGAACTACTCCAGTCGGTATTGGCCCTGGTTCAGTCTAGCTCCCTTTTGTTGTACTTGTGCTCATAGTTCCTTCTGTTCGAGGTGGATTCCTGCCTGCTCACCCTTCCTGCCTGGATTCCCTTTCAGTCACCCTGCCAGTCCAGATTCCTCTGAACCACCATCGATATTCGTCCTCTATCACAGCACCAGCGAAGACGCCAGCCCTTCCACTCATGTCACACAGATCACTGCAACACCTGTCTGGACACCAACCACTACATGGCCACACGATACCTCTCCTGCCCTACCTTCCCCGCCTTGGACAGTTAAGTCCCCAGCTCTTTCAATGGGTCAGTTCAGTTAGTGTATTCCAGTTCTTAGAGTTCCTGGTTAGTTCCCGAGTTTGTGCTGCTCCTAGAGCTTCTTGCTTTTGTTGCCGTGCGGCGAACTCTCGGCAATAATGTTACTCTGTATCCTGTGTACACAGGCTTAGCTTTCCTGCCTTGGTGTTACCAAATTTTGGGTCAGTTCTGTTTAGTGTATTAAGCCTGATTACAGTTAACCTAAGATCTTCCTGAGTTTGTACTTCCTACTTGGTGACCCTCTAGTGTCACATTCTGTAGTAATTTTTGTAAACTTTGTAATAAAAAAGTGTTTTACTTGTATGCCAAGTCTGTCGTGTCTCTGTTGACTTGCTTCTGACTCTCTGATTTGCGCCATCGTAACCAGTTTCTTCTCAGATCTTTTTTGTGAATGGTGAGAAATGAAACCAGACTATTGCAGTTGGCCTTGTGAGCCATGCATTAATGACTGAGTAGTATGACATGCTTTAGTGATTACAGTAAATGCAATTAAACAGGGTCATAATAACTGCAATTAGAGTGATGTATTACAATGTTGCCGACTACACCAGAACAGATTCGCATACTCATTTGGTGTAGAGGCTATAAGAAAGTTGCGTAAATGAGAAATACATGGCACCCCGAGATGCTGCTTCTCTGAATGAATGCAGTGGTATTTTGCAACCAGTTTATCCACTCATCCATCCATTCATGTATTAGCTATACAATGGAGTATAGCATAGCATATGTTGAGGGTCATGGGGGAGGGGTACTTTATGGACAGGTCACCAGTCTATCACAGGATTAAAACATTGACAGGTTACTAGATTTTTGGGGCAGTAAAAAGTTCTTAATATTTGCCCATATTCTTTGTTTGTGTTTCTCTAATGAAAACAGAAAATGTAGTATAGCAGCAATAGTAAGCAGCTTACCTTTAAGAGACCGCTTGACTCCACAACAACGCTGTGTGTTTAGCTGTGGTGTTGCTCTGCTACATGTGCTGCAGACAGTGCTGGGAGAGTTGTTAACATTGTACATGTTGTGGTGACACCATATCTTAATTACCCAAAAAGTTCTCCATTATATTCTGTAAAATACAAAGTTGTTGTTTTGTCCATATAGGACAATATATATGTCAATACCAGTACATCAATGTATCATCTGCTTTTATTGGTTGACTGATAAATACTAGTTTCTTTTTTAGACTCTTAACAAAAGAGGTTTGTTGTCATTGTTTCCAAAGATCCTAATTCCTACAAATATGTCATCAGTGGACAAATTTGAGCTCCATTACTATATGACTGTTCAAATGATTTCATAATTCTGCTGTTGCCTTTTGAATTGTTGACAAGTGAAATCATATGAAAAAGTAAGTACATCCAGACAATGGAAAATAACACTACATCATTTGTGCAATCCAATCTGCCCTCAGTTTTCATGAAGATGAAGAGGTTGCTAGAGTAGAATGATCCAACTCTAGTTAGCTCTTATCACAGTGGTTTTATCTTGTAGTTTTAAACACTGGGCCTAGTGATGATACTGCATGTGTTTCACTTCCTTTTCTACTATATATAAAGAACAATCCCTGTGTTCTCCATGTGTTGGCCACTGTGTATTTTTGACGGAGGGTCAACACTCTGTACCACAGTACAGAATAATTCCAATAACCCTAACTTTGTGACAGTCAGATATGCATAGGATGAATATTTCCTGACCTGTCGTTTAACTCCACCCTCAGACTACATTATGAGCTCTGCTTCAAGACAGGAAAGTCATGGGTCAGTCCATCTAATGCAAATGCTAATGCATAATCGCATGGTGTTGCAGTGTGTTGTATGTTCAGGAAGAGAAGCTCTGATTGTTACAGGGATTTCTGAGTTTTTATCCAAATATGCACAAAAATTTGAAAACAGCATGCATATTGTCTCCTTCCGCTGAGGAAAGGTTTCAATTTAGCCAATTGTTCACAAAAATTTTTGAGTCACACAACCTGTGACAAATTCTCGACCACTGAATTTAACTACCGGTACACTCTAATCAGGTGTGACTTTAAAGGACAATGATCAGATACTGTGACCAGCACGCAGACTCTCTTTTGTCCAGTGACTAGAAAAAGGTCACCTTAAAATGCAGCTTTATTCAAATGACACAATGACACAGATGATAAAAGAAAGACAAGAATGAGCTGTTTGTATGATGCTGACTTGTCTGTTAGGACTGTAGCCAGGCACTTGAATGTCCACAACCCCACCACCTGTCATCTAAGAAACCATTTCAAACAGCAGTGTAGGACAGATGACCTGTCACATGATGCGCTGGATGTATGACTGTATGACCACAAGCAGCATCGACAACCTTTATTAACCTGCAATAATTCACTAATGATTTGTGATTTCTAGTCTATGATCCCAATCTTTATCTGTTCAAAAGCAGATAAAAAATAATAAAATATCACATGCTGCATTTTTAGAAGATCCGTGGTTCGTGTCTCGGCCTGGGATTTTTTTGCATGGAATTTGCATGTTCTCCCTGTGCATGCATGGGTTTTCTCCAGGTTCTCCTGCTTCCTCCCACAGTCCAAAAACATGCTGAGGTTAACTGGTGATTCTAAAGTTTCCATAGATGTGAAATGTGAGTGTGATTGTTTGCCTGTGTAACCCTGTTATAGACTAGTGACCTGTCCAGGTGTCCCCTGCCTTCACCCTCAGTCAGCTGGGGTAGACTCCAGCCCCCCATGACCTTGAGGATTAAACGGTGTATAGATAATGGATGGATGGATGGAGAAACCGTTGTGTGTGAAAGAAATTAGGATTTTGTCTGTTTGAGAGAGTATGTTTGAGAGAGTATGATTGTGAGTTAGATTAGGTGTAGTGGTGTTCAAGAGTATAATGGTACAGTTGTATATCTAATGGAGCTGATAGTAATGTTATGTGCTCCTAAATTTTGCCATCAAATTTTAGAAAGTGTATTAGATTAAGATCTAGTTTAACAAATGTACTAATTGTATATCATAATATTGGCAGTTACTGTGTAACAATGGTAGGTTCTGTTCACACAAGATACAATTTAAGCACTATTCAAAGCTTTAAAAAGGCATGCTTTGCAATTTGAAAGCAGGTGTTACACTCCCTTTTCCAGCTTTGATATTTTACATTGCGAGACATGTACTGGTCATGATTCAACCCTTTTAACCATTGCCAGAGTCAGCATCTATTTCCTCTTCTGTCATTTTATGAATCAAAATGTATTTGTAACATGACTTCCTCATCATAAGAGCAGTATTTTTCCCTCCAATGTATCTCATAGATCTCTGAGTCTGAACTCTCCTGACCGGTGAAATTCTGGAGAACAACACATTTCCTAATATCAACTCAAACATCTTTCTATTTAAATGAGAAATGGAAGAAATGCAACTTTGAGTACTGTGATGCAACTTTTTGAGCAGAGGAAGCAAATTGTGAAACCATCAAGAAATATACCTAAGAACTACATGTCCTTCTTTTGTTATCGACCGACATTTGCTGGTGAGTTACCCAATAGGATCATGTCCTACGACACAATGTGTGGTTGTATAGTCATATGTAAAAATAACTACATTCCATGGAAATCGATGGCTTTTTGACATATTTGGACAAGTAAACAGTACAATCAAATGCATGACTCCAAAGATACACAGAAAGTCCAATGAGTTTTTTGTACAAAAGCATAATAATCAGGCAGAGATATCCAAATCACAAAAAACAGGTCTAGTAGTCAAACAGTCTTGGAGGCAGACAAGCACAAGCTCAGTAGTCAAACCAGGCGGGATCACAAAACACATGCAACACTTGGAAACTCTCCAAGTGTTGCATGTTGGAAAAGGCTGGGATGCTGACTATAGGGAAAGGGTGAGCATATAGGGTTAGAAGCAGAGTGGCCTAACCCACAAAAAATCCAAACTGACTTTACCCTGAGTTAACCCACAGCCCAAATATAGCATCACAATGGTACTTTGAATGTTAGACCATTCTTGAAAACACAAAACTTTGAACCCATTTTTCTCAACAACTACAGAAAGTGGGTTAGACCACTCTGTTCCAAACCCTTCATATACACTGAGGGGCCAGCACCAGGGAACTGTCTTTAACAAGCTTGATACTTTTGACATGTGATGTGGGATTGATCCTCATTGATCTGGGGAGTTTTGACCTCACAGCAGAGGGATTAATAATCTTTCACACAGAAAGAGGTCCAACAAAACAAGGTATCAACTTATGGGAATGAGTGCCCAGAGGAAGGCTCTGGGTAGCTCACCACACCTTGTTGCCCATCTTGGACTGGGAGGTAACTGTCTGATGGTGGTCTGCTGCCCACTTGTAGAGATGCAACATTCTTGAGGATCTGTCAGGCACATGTCCAGGTGTGCTTACAATGCCTAACCATGGTTACGGCAGAAGGAGCCTCCATCGCTTTATCCAGGTCAGAGACAGAGGTGGTTGGCAATGTAGAGAAGCAGGCGGAGGGGCAGGGCAGAGTGTTGGATGAGCTGTTTGCTCCAGGAGTAAGTGTCATGGAAGGCCGGACAGCAGCAACTCCTGACTGAACCTCTCTGGCTGTCCCTTGGATTAGGGGTGATATCTAGAGAGATTCACCGATGAACCAAACAGTGCAGGAGATGCCTTCCAGAACCGGGAGATGAACTGGTGACCTTGATCTTACACGTCTCTAGGTGTTCATACAGTCTGAGAACATATGAAAGCCTAATTTCTGCAGTCCCTTTTGAGGGCAGTGGGGCAGAAATGCAGCTAAAACTATCTTTAAACTTGTGATAGAAATTGGCAAAGCCCAAAAACCTCTGCACCCAACTGCTCTCAGCTTCTCACTGTTCATTTTCACATCCCTCTTGGACATCACTGTCTGGATGTGGAACTTGCACTTGTCTGCTTTCACGAATAGCTGGTGTTCTATAACGCGAAGTCCAAATCCATACGCTTTTAGCAAGTGTCGCAACTGTTGCGGTAAATACTACAGTTCCCATCATGCTTTGCCGTGTCACGTGTCCTTAACCATAACAACGATGGCGGGTGTGTTGAGACTGCACGAGAATGACTTTATTTTGGTCTGTAACGAGCTTGCTCTCTTTTCTAAAACTTATCTCTGGGCGGTGAACAGAAGACCGCGTGCTCCCGTTAGGCCCTTCGTGCCCCGGTTTGTTTGAATTTCTGCATTAACACAACGCTCGTTTTTTATGCCTTTCAATACGACTGTCTCACTTTCTCGTAACTATTCTAAACAAAAAAAAATTCTTCCGTAATTGCAACTGATGCATATGACTATTGCTTAATAAAAATAACACATTAATGCTACGTCTGTCTTATGTTTTTTGTAAACTCTAAATGTGGCTTTTTGAAGCAGTGAATCCTGTCTCTGTTCAACAGCACGAATAAATTCCAAAACCTTTATGTCGACTCATATTAATTATTGTTTATCAGTTACTTCGGACAATCACAATAATGTAATTTCAGCAATTTTGAAATGGTCTAAAACATGTCTTTCAGGAAAGGGGAGAGCAGAAAAGTCGTGGGACTGACATCACTAAAATACTTCTGATACTTTCAGTCAGTCAAGCATCAATTAGGGCTGGGCGATATGGCCTAAAAAAAAATCTCCGATTATTTCACAAAAAATCCCGATTCACGATTTATCCGATTTTTGTTACCCTCTACACGCTGGAGTCCAGTCTACTTAATGCAAATGAGCTGCAGCCCTCTCCAGGTAAACACACCAGACTGCAGCTGGAAATGCGCCGCATGTGGCATGCTGGTCCGGTTGCGGTGCGTTTCCAGCACACCAGAGTGTGTTTACCTGGAGAGGGCTGCAGCTCATTTGCATAAAGTAGACTGGACTTCTACTTTATGCAAATTGGATGCAGCGTGCGGGGATTCCACGCATCGTGAAACTGTCCTCAAACTTCTAATCTAGGCGTCTGTGACCTAAAACGAGGACAGATTCAGCTGCTGCACAGATTATTTAGATTATACTAGATGTGGAAATACTGCAAAGGCATGTACACTGCTAATGGGTCTGATATATTCCCTCAATCTTGCTTATCCTCCAACACTGCGTTACACTTTTGAAGTGTTCCAGAAGCTTTTCTTAGATTTAGATGCAATAAAGCTATCCCCCAAAGTACAAACTCTGAAAATGAAGTTGCTGTCCAAAACTTAAAAGATGACATATTATTCAGCTTTGTTCAGCTTGGTATGCCATTGCCATTATAGCAGTTTATGCTATAAAGTTGTATTGTTATTGTGTAAGTCTTGCACATGCTTCAAAGTCGTTAATTGTTCATGAATGTTAATACAGTTGCAAAACCTATGCAGCCATTTCTCACAGCTGTGCCTTCAGAAAGGACTTTAAGTTTATAATAGTATGACAACAAGAATTGCTGATTTGTTTGTTTTTTTTCAAGTGTAAAACTTGGACAAAAAAGGCTGTCAATAAAACAAAGTTGTTAAATATTGTCATTTGTATATTATTGATTTTTCATATTTTCTGTATAGACTTTAGCAAAACTAGTAGTTATTACTCAAATGTAGTGCTTAAAAATTATTTTGTAATAAGAATAAATATAGTGATACAACAAATAAAATATAAATAACATTTTTTAAATTAATTCGTTATTGTAAGTGATCAGCACACATAAAATTTACTCAGTATTTCTATGACACACACATAGAAATACTAAAAAAAATCACATAAACCCTACTTCATTATTTCATATAACCAAATATATAAAAATCCATTATGTTGGATAAGATTTACTTACAAATCACTTTTAGATTTTCCTTCATAAAGGGAAGAGAGTTTTACTTGAGTTAGAGTAGTAAAATTTAATAAGAATCTGTTCGTGCAAAAACTTACGAGGATTTTTCTAAGTAAATGTTATTAGTTATTTTTTTCAGTGCAGGCTTGATGAGAAGCAGCAGAAAAACAGAAGCTTTCTTTTAAAGACATGGGATAAGTAACTTTGCTGCTTCATCAGTCTGTTAAAAATGATTCTGACATTCAGACAGGTCAGTTCACATTAATGTTTCTCATGGTTTCATTCAGACACATTCAAACAAACCCACGTTGCATGTGCTCTATTTACCATATGATTGAACAGTACATAAGTAATGGATAATATATATAATATACACTACTAGTCAAAAATTTGGACACACCTTCTCATTCATTGGTTTTTATCTAATTATTTTATACATTGTAGATTAATACTGGACATCAAAACTATGAAACAATACATATGGGATTATGTTGTAATTAAAAAAGTGTTAATCTTCAGTGTTAATCTTCAGTGTTGATCTACAATGTAGAAAATAATACAAAATAATAAAAGGACTTGGATTAGAAGTGTCCAAACTTTTTGACTGGTAGTGTATAATAATGATATAATAATGTATAATAATGATATAATAATAAATATTTAAAATTATTATTATATCATATATATATATATATATATATATATATATATATATATATATATATATATATATATATATATATATATATATATATATATATATATATGATATAATAATAATAATGCACAAGGAAACACAAGCCTAACTAATTAAACTAATGCAGCGTATTACTAAACAGCTTATAACTAAGTCCAAATAACTAACAGTCTAGTCTTTTTACAGTCTATTTATGATTTTCAAATCATAGTAAATTCTTTCCATGTGTGATAAGAATCTACCCACTGCTTTACCAACAAAACAAACAAAACAAAACATTCCAAGAACTGTGATGGAGCTCAGGACTCAACCTGAGGAGAGCTGTTGTGTAACAAACGATCTAACTGCACATTATCAATGGCGACTCTGTATGTTACAGGGTAATTTACGATTATACATATTTTAAAAAGTTGCCGGCGCTGAGACACCCAATCCTGCTGCTCGATGATGCTGCAGGAAATATAATAAACTCAGACGAAAATCTCCTATACAGTGGATAGAAAAAGTCTACACACCCCTGTTAAAATGGCAGGTTATTGTGATGTAAATAAATGAGAACAAGATAAATCATTTCAGAACTTTTTCCGCCTTTAACATGACCTATAACCTGTACAACTCAACTGAAAAATAAACTGAAATCTTTTAATGGGGAGCAAGTAAAAATATGAAAATAAAATTATGTGGTTGCAAAAATATTCACACTAACAAATAGTTTGTTGAAGCACCTTTTGATTGTTTTACAACACTCAGTCTTTTTGGGTAGGGGTCTATCAGCATGACACATCTTTACTTGGCAATATTTGCCTACTCTACTTTGCAAAAACAGACTGAGCTAAGTGACAGTGACATTTTTTCAGTCACTCTGATTTCAGTAGCATCTATTATTAAAAAGTTCATTCATCTAACACTTTTATTGCAGTTTAATTTAGACTGCCACCAAATCTCAGTCAGAGCCCAAATATGAATTATCTTACCTCCAAGCGTGAAATCTTTCTGACCTCTGGTTTGCACTTTACAGCATTACCAGCAGAGAGCAGCCTCCTCCTATCAAAACCACACAGCTGTAGTGAGCCTGAACTGCCTGCAGTGGACTCAAGCACAGCATCAAAGATTACAGTTTCTTGAAAACATCCATCCATCGTCTATACACCACATGATTTAACATAACTTAAAAATAAGACCCTAACCAATCAAGATTGCCTCTAACAGCCTGGTGGATTCACTCTATCCATCATCTATATACCGCTTAACCCCCACATCTAAGTTTGGTTTTTGTGTACAGTATCTTTCTTGCATGTCTGACTGCCAACTGCTGGCCCTCAGGGTTTGTGGCGAGGATGCAGCATGGGAAGACAGCTGCCTTGCATGAACAGACCTCTGTGCAAAAATGGGACTTTATTGATTGCACACACAAAAAAGTATGACAACTGTGTTGTTGATGGAGTCCTGCCAAGGACGCCGTGGTCTCTTCCACACTGTTGATATGACCTTGATCGTCACAGATGAACCAGGCTGCAGATTTTTCCAATTTTCCTGCAGGCTAAGATCCATATCACATCAGTAAGAGTGGAACAGGTTCCAATCCGCTCTCACACGTGACAGGTGTTACTCTACTAGATTCCAGATGTAATCTTTTAGCTGTTACTTTTAAAGAGCAAATATCTCCAGAGATGGTCTGCATTTGATCTGCATTACAAGCACTTTAAGGCTGAATGGATACCAATGTTGTGCATATAAGTGAGAGACCAGATCCCAGAAGAAGAGACCAAAAATTCCTGTAACTGAAACCACGCAATAGCCTTGGACCTTACAGAAGATGCCTCAACATGAGATTTTCCAGCTGCAATGTGTTATCCTGCTTATAATGTTACAAGCAGGATATGTTATAATGTTAATTACATCACACGATGTAGATGCATTATTCATCAAAACCTTTGTTATAGACATGTGGACATGTAAGAGTCCACATGTGAGGAGACGTGAGGATATTTTCTGTATCGACTTAGGCCTACATGACATAAAATAAAATAATGCATCTTTATGTCGCTTTACTTAAGTAAAAGTAGCTAAACTACAATGTAGATATTTTTCTGACAAATACGTTAATTGAGCACAAGTAAAAATACACATATATTGGCATCAAAACATTTCATATTGTTATTGTAATTAATGGTTTAGCACATTGTCTGGGCAGCCCTTTACTGCTGAAGCTGGTAAAATGGTCACATGCTTTATACTGTGTCAGTGGTCATTGTGTTCTCTGTGAGTACCAAAGGGTTATATATATGGATGTATGTATCGCTCTCTCTCTCTCGCTCTCTCTCTCTCTCTCTCTTTCTCTCTCTTTCCTCTCTCTCTACCCCATGTTCATTGTGCTTGTATGTTTCATAATGTATTTGTCGATAGTTCCCCCCTGTTCTGGGTTTCGGGGTCCTTCACACTTGCATGTTCGATCAGGTTTCGCCAGCTCCTGCCGAGTCAGCGAATTGTCAGCGAATGATCGGACCCGCCAGAATGTGCTGAGAATCTCTCCAGAGTCTCTACCCTAAATTCATTCTCTCTTTCACTAGTATCCTCTTCCGGCCTATTCTGTTCTATTCTATTCTATTCTATACTGTCAAAACATCCACAATTATGGTGCTCAGTACCGTTTGTTTAATTATTTATTTATTGAATCTCTTTTTTTTGTGTTGTTTTTTTTGGGGGGGGGTTTGGGTTTTTTTCTGTTTTATTGATGGGCAGTTAGTAGTTGGGAATAACACACTACCTCACAAT
Organism: Amphiprion ocellaris; assembly: GCF_022539595.1. Lineage (NCBI taxonomy): Eukaryota > Metazoa > Chordata > Actinopteri > Pomacentridae > Amphiprion > Amphiprion ocellaris. The sequence goes on along the minus strand of NC_072771.1, from coordinate 11,505,025 downwards.
TTTTAATTGCAATAGCACCGCCTGTTAGTTTCTATCCCTGTTCGTCCTGTTCGTCCTGTCCAGTCTTTGTTTCCCCCACACATCACTGAGGTGTAGCACTGCCCTCCCTGGCTCATAATAGGGAATTCTAATAAAGAATATCTGCTTAGCTTTCAGGGAGGGCTGGTGATGGTCACACAAAATATTTGGCTGCAAGACTAAAATATGCATCAATCTCATAATGTTGACACCTCTTTTGCGGAGTTAAACAATGAGAATAAATGCAGACAAAAAAAAATCTTCCTGATGGCAGCTTGGATAAAAGCCTGGTTGTGTGCAAATTGTACAACAAAGAGTTTTCTGATCACTGCAGCACTTCAAGCCGACAGTATCACCTCAATGTAAAATATGTTGCTGTTAGCCCCAGAGCTAACGTTAGCTACGAGTCATGCTAACGGCTAACGGTGTAGCCATCCCATAATAGACCACTTTTATAGAAAGTGTTTGAGTTTACAGAAAGTCTTAAAATGTTGAATAAAATAATTGCACTTAGATTTACAGTAATCTGTGAATGTAGCAGACAGATGAAAAATGCAGATAAATAGAAATGAAACATTTTTGTGGTTTAAGTTTTTACTCCGTTGAAGCTCTGCCTCCTTGGAGGAGGAATAACCTAAACAACAATAATATCTCTTTTAATAACTTAATTATGAACTTTTTGTTTATAAAAAAATACATAAATAAAAATTGATATTCCTATAAAAAGAACCATCAAAATTAGACCATTTATCAGACCCAGAAAAGATGAAAACAGAATGAATCTCTGGATTTTCAACTTTCTGAAGCTCCTTGAACTGTCGTACAGTTATGCTTATACTTATGCTGATTTTATGTGCCATACAGTGGAAAAAACAACTAAATTCAGGCTTTAAGTCATTAAAATCTCCTTTTTCTATATGTCCCATTTTCCTTTTTAAAAATAAATTTTAAATTATAAACACGTATATGTCTATTCATTGATTCAACTGTCAACCACAATTTTATTTGAATTGAAAAACTTCACTTAATTGTGTCAAATATTGCAATTTGACAAAACTGCAATTAATTACAAAGCCTGTAATTAATTAATTAATTTTTAAAATCGTGTCCCACCACTAATATATATATATATATATATATACATATATATATATATATATGTATATATATATATATAGATAGATAGATAGATAGATAGATAGATAGATAGATAGATAGATAGATAGATAGATATAGATATAGATATAGATGGATGATAGATAGATAGATAGATAGATAGATAGATAGATAGATAGATAGATAGATAGATAGATAGATAGATACATTTAGCATGTGCACAAATGTTGATCTTGCAGCCGAAGTTGCAGTGTTGTATAACAAGGTCAAAAGGTAACAAGGTCAACTTGTTACGCTCACATAGAAGCGGGAGATTTTTAAAAACTGTACGACAGTGTCACTACATTAGCACAATATGATTACTGGTCCATTATTTTGATGCAGCCATTTGTCAAGGCTGTGCAGACTTCCATGGACTGGATTTCTCTCTGTCACTCTTGTTGGTTATGTTGTGGGACGCTTACGTTATCATTCTTATTGGTCCATAGGGTGTGGTGACCTCAGATATATCCCAGGATAGCTTTGCACAACTCCAACCTGATCCGGTCTAACCACATATAATCACTACAAACACCTGTGTGGGTGTGCATAGCATTTATCATGTTACATTGAGCTGTGTTTTATAGGAGTTTTGTTTGCAAAATCACATGATCCAAGCACTATAGCTTTTAAATAAATGAGATGGAGTAAAGAGCATAATGTTGTTGCTCTAAATTGTATTAAAGTAGAAGTATAAGGTAGCATAAATTGTGCTCGGCTGCAAAAACCTCCGAATTGTGGTTGATTTCCACTGTTGCTGGTAAGTAATTCATTATAGTCTGTATGCCTACATATACACTACCATTCAAAAGTTTGAGGTCACCCAGGTAATTTCATATTTTCCATGAAAACTCACACTTTTTTTCATGTGCTAACATAACTGCACCAAGGGTTTTCTAATCATCAATTAGCCTTTCAACACCATTAGCTAACACAATGTAGCATTAGAACACAGGAGTGATGGTTGCTGGAAATGTTCCTCTGTACCCCTGCTTTTCTTTTTAAAATAAGAACATTTCTAAGTGACCCCAAACTTTTAAACAATACTGTATGATTTGTTGAGAAGTTTTAATCAGCTAAGTAATGTGTACCTACAGTACAATAACCCCTACAATAGGAATTCTATGTGATTTAAACCACAAAAAAATAAAATAAAATCTGGAGTAAGAAGCTGATTTTATACCGTGGTAATTGCTAGTCACTTATCTATAAAACATAACCTATCATCAGCTGTTGCAAAGCTGTTCTGGATGTTTAAACAACAAATAACATGAAAAGCAGAGACTTTGTCATACAGCTTAGGCTTTAGAGAAATAATGCTTTCAGCATTTGTCATCCAACATTCAGTTGCAATACAGAGCCACTAAGATTAACACAGAATTTGAAAAAAAAAGAAAGAGGCTACTTTTAAAGTCAAAACACTCTCATGATGATAGTTGATCATTTATGATCTTTTATGCATCAGTTGATGCATAAAAAAAAGGAATTTTTTAAAAAACGCCTTTTATCTAACACCACTCACTGCATGGATGCACATTTTCTGTCTTTCTTTGTTCTGTCATGCTCTGGTGCAAATCTTTCAGTCTGCAACCAGTCTTCCTCTAAATATTAACTTTTCAAATGTCTGAATGGCTGTATACTTATGGCATGTCCTTGAGCCATCCTTGGCTTGTTTTGAATCCATTCGGCATCCTACCTCAATGGCTGTATAACAACACATCTGTCAGAGGAAGTGTGGAGTGCATGTGATTCTTTCACTGTATTTCTGCCGGATACTAGCTAGAGAGGCATTGTTGGCAGCTTGAAGATGAGGCTGCATTAGCTACACACATGGCTGATTATTTGTTTATGCCATGTGCTGAAACCCAAACTGGAGCACGGGGGATAATGCTCGCCTGCTGTCCTTTCTGCAACAAAACATGGACTTACACTCAGCGGTTCTTTAGTTTAATGCTTAATTCTGACCCTTATGACTCCATCAGTATTTCAGTGTGCACGCTGAGTGGATTCCTACTGGTATAGAGACGAGTGACTGTTGACCTATTTTTACTGTTTTCCCACTCTCACTCCCTCTCTTTTCCCCGTTTGTTGTTGTTGTCACATATTTTATGGTGCATTTCCTTCCGCTTGATGGAAATTAAAAGAAAAGATAATTTTTTATTTTTTGTTTTTATTTTCTGGGGATATTTTCTCTCTCATCAGCTTTTTCTTTTGTATGGATACAGGACACCCCACAGTGGTGAGCTAAGTCATCTGCAGGACTGATTTGTCTTACCAGCAGACCAGTTTAAACCAGCCTGAAGCTGAAACTAGCTGTGACTCTCAGTTCCATATCCGACCAACCACACTAAGCACTGTTACACCTCCCCTAGCTCATAGCATTTCCTAAAAGCCCAGCTGATTGACTTCCGATTAATCTGTCTAGTTTCAGTGTTAATTTATTTTAAATGGGGTTCTTTCTTTACTGTGTTTTTCCTTTATTTCATAGACATATCTTATTCAAAAAATCAACACTATATCACTATTGCTTTTGAGCTGATGATGTTGTTTTGGAACCCAGAAACTGGCAGGAAGAGTCTCTTACAGCTTTCAGTTACTATCATTCCAGTCTAATAAATGTCTAATGATGGTAAATAAGTGGTGCGTTATTGAGCATAAGTGATGTTTTCCCTTCTGTCTCAGCTGCAGTCTAATTGTGTAACTGAAAGCGGTCTCAGTCTGTCTGACACTCTTAAAAAGGGATGAGTCATTTTCATGGTTCCTATATGTCTGCTTCAGGATGAGAACTGTGCCAGCAAGTGCTGAGAAGTACGAACACTCATGTAAATTGGAGAATGATTTGAATTCTTTAACCTTTGCCCTACTTTTTTAAATTATACAAATGATAAACTGAGCAGCTTTCATCTGAAAAATCCGGATAGTTAATTTAAATGCAGGGTTTGAAAGTAGAGTCATTTTACTGGTTTTAGTGTCTTTGATCAGTTCTATTCAAACATTTGTAGTGACTGATCAAAGACACTGAAAGTAGAGTCATTTTACTGGTTTTAGTGTCTTTGATCAGTTCTATTCAAACATTTGTAGTGAGTGATCAAAGACACTGAAAGTAGAGTCATTTTACTGGTTTTAGTGTCTTTGATCAGTTCTATTCAAACATTTGTAGTGACTGAAGCTAAGCTATGCTCAAAGGTCACCATTCACTTCAGCACACGTTAGCAAGCGAATGTATTGCTGTTCATACATATACTACCAGTCAAAAGTTTGGACACACCTTCTTCATTTATTTTTCAACAGGACAGTGACTCCAAACACACCTCCAGGCTGTGTAAGGACTTTCTGACCAAGAAGGAGAGTGCTGCCTAGGTCAGATGACCTGGCCTCCACAGTCACCTGACCTAAACCCAATCCAGATGGTTTGGGATGAGATGGACCACAGAGTGAAGGCAAAAGGGCCAACAAGTGCTCAGCATCTCTGGGAACTCCTTCAAGACTGTTGGGAAAAAAAATTCAGGTGACTACCTCATGAAGCTCATCCAGAGCATGCCAAGAGTTTTCAAAGCAGGAATCAAAGCAAAGGGTGGCTATTTTGAAGAATCTAAAATATAAAACATGTTTTGACTTATTTCACACTGTCTTGTTTACTACATAATTCCATATGTGTTCATTCATAGTTTTCATGCTTTCAGTGAGCATCTACAATGTCAATAGTTGTTATGACTTTATTTGATAAAGTTGTGTTTGTTTGCTGAATTGATAATTCATATAGCATGGTTGATGTGAGAAATTAGTAGGTTAGGTAGGAATGCACTTCTATTTGAGTATTCACATAAATAATGAGTCAGTTGAACTTTGGCACTCCATTACCCATGATGCTCGGGTTCAAGCAAGGAATTTTGGGAGTCTACAGCGCATACAGACGCGGAAAAATGTTTAGTTTATGCTAGTAGTAAGTTATACTGTGCCATGAGCTGAAGCTGCTGTTTGCTTTGCATTCACAAAAGCAGTTAACGAAACAGAAGTCCAGACTCTTGTCTTTTTTGAACGTCACTGTGGAAGCCACTACAATTAGTCATGAAAATAAAGAAAAACATTAAATGAGAAGGTGTGTCCAAACTTTTGACCGGTAGTTAATGGTTCAGTAGTCTGTTCTTTACAACTGAGTAGTCTGACTACAATTGTTTCTGAGGCTTTAATGAACCTCAAATTTAGTAATAATATACTGTAAGCATACACTGTAACTGAAAGATGGATGTAGTCTTCGGAACTGAAAAGTCAAACCTAAACAGAAGTGATTTAAACCTGCATTCTTTCTAACAGCCAGCATTGGTGACTCCAAAAGACGTCTGATTGGATAGAAGTCTATGAGAAAATGATCCTACTTCTTACTTGATCTGTTACCTCGGCAAACATTTTCCATCTGAGTTTATGGTTGGAATCACTACTTTGATATCTCCTGTAATACAGCATGTTATTTATTTTGCAAATGATGGTTCTATTATAGAGTAAAATACAGAATAAAGCTGGATATGTTTTGAGGCGAGCTTCCTTGTGTTGACTAAATGGCTGCGTGTATGTGTATAGTGCCATTGAGTTCTCAGACGGATCCACCACTCACTCATCACGGCCATCTTCAAAAGACCAATATGGTGAAAACTAAATTCCAAACTTAAGACTTTGGAATGGTAGTATACAAAAACATAAGTATGCCAGGAAGGGTACGTCTTTTTTTTTGTGTACTCTGAATCACAGCTGAGCTGAAAGCTACACTATATTGCCAAAAGTATTCGCTCACCCATCCAAATAATCAGATTCAGGTGTTCCAATCACTTCCATGGCCACAGGTGTATAAAATCAAGCACCTAGGCATGCAGACTGCTTTTACAAACATTTGTGAAAGAATGGGTCACTCTCAGGAGCTCAGTGAATTCCAGCATGGAACTGTGATAGGATGCCACCTGTGCAACAAATCCAGTCGTGACATTTCCTCGCTCCTAAATATTCCACAGTCAACTGTCAGCTGTATTATAAGAATGTGGAAGTGTGTGGGAACAACAGCAACTCAGCCATGAAGTGGTAGGCCACGTAAACTGACGGAGCGGGGTCAGCCGATGCTGAGGCCATACTGGCCGAGAATGATACTTGTCAGACTGCATTGTGCCAAGTGTAAAGTTTGGTGGAGGGGGGATTATGGTGTGGGGTTGTTTTTCAGGAGCTGGGCTTGGCCCCTTAGTTCCAATGAAAGGAACTCTGAATGCTTCAGCATACCAAGACATTTTGGACAATTCCATGCTCCCAACTTTGTGGGAACAGTTTGGAGCTGGCCCCTTCCTCTTCCAACATGACTGTGCACCAGTGCACAAAGCAAGGACCATAAAGACATGGATGACAGAGTCTGGTGTGGATGAACTTGACTGGCCTGCACAGAGTCCTGACCTCAACCCGATAGAACACCTTTGGGATGAATTAGAGTGGAGACTGAGAGCCAGGCCTTCTCGTCCAACATCAGTGTGACCTCACAAATGCGCTTCATGAAGAATGGTCAAAAATTCTCATAAACACACTCCTAAACCTTGTGGACAGCCTTCCCAGAAGAGTTGAAGCTGTTATAGCTGCAAAGGGTGGACCAACGTCATATTGAACCCTATGGATTAGGAATGGGATGCCACTTACGTTCATATGCGAGTCAAGGCAGGTGAGCGAATACTTTTGGCAATATAGTGTAAGTTGCAAGTGTGCGTAGTTTCACTGCTAAAAAACTACAAATTAAATCAGTGACAAAAGTTATTCAATCAGTTCACTTTGGAAACCTGACTGAGATTAGTTTCCAGTTGAAGTTTTGTTATTCATGTTCTTGCCTTGAGTGTTATGAAAAGAGTGATACCACTTTTATCACTCTGTCTGCTCCTGGTTAGCTAGCTTATCACAATGAGAAACAAGAGGAAACAGTTAGTCAGGCTCTGTCTAAATGCAACAAAATCTAAAAACCAGCACCTCTAAAGTTCACTACTTCAACACTCAATATCTGCATTGTTCAATATGCAAGAAAACCTTAGAGCAGACACTAGCTAGCTATCCATATTTCCCTGTTTTCAGCCTGTCTGCTAGTTAATCTAACTTACTTTTTGCTGTAGCTTTAGTGAACACCTGGACAAAATTGTTGGTAATAATGAATAAAAATTCTATAAAAATTAAGCAGTGAAAATCAAACATTGCTTTTGAACCGTGGTTCAACAGAATTATTTTAAAAAATAAACTCATGAAACAGGCCTGGATAAAAATTATGGTACCCCTAGAAAAGACTCAAAATAATGTGACCATAGGGACATGTTCAATCAAGGTGTGTCCTCTAATTAGCATCACAGGTGTCTACACACTTGTAATAAGTCAGTCGGCCTATTTATAGGGTTACAAGTAATCACTGTGCTGTTTGGTGGACCAGAGGAAGCGAAGGAGAGAGTTGTCTCAGGAGAATAGAAAGAAAATTATAGACAAGTATGTTAAAGGTAAAGGCTATAAGACCATCTCCAAGCATCTTGATGTTCCTGTGACTACAGTTGCACATATTATTCAGAAATTTAAGATCCATGGGACTGTAGCCAACCTCCCTGGATGTGGCCGCAGGAGGAAAATTGTTGACCAATGGAAGAGACGGATAATATGAATGGTAACAAAGAGGCCAGAACAGTCTGTAAAGACATTAAAGGTGAACTCAGCATACATCAGTGTCAGATCGCACCATCCGTCGTTGTTTGAGCCAAAGTGGACTTCATGGGAGACGACCAAGGAGGACACCATTGTTGAAAACAAAACATAAAAAAGCCAGACTGGAATTTACCAAACTGCATGTTGACAAGTCACAAAGCTTCTGAGAGAATGTCCTATGGACAGATGAGACAAAAGTGGAACTTTTTGGCAAGGCACATCAGCATCTAGCACAGGGTGTCTTGAATCTGTGCAGGGTACAATGAAATCTCATGACTATCAAGGTATTCTAGAGAGAAATGTGCTGCCCGGTGTCAGAAACTTGGTCTCAGCTGCAGGTCATAAGTCTTGCAACAGGAAAATGAGCCAAAACACACACAGCTAAAAACAACTAAGAATGGCAAAGAGGAAAACATTGGACTATTGAGGTGGCCTTCTATGAGCCCTGATCAAAATCCTACTGAACATCTGTGGAAGGAGCTGAAACATGCCATCTGAAGAAGGCACCCTTCAAAGCTGAGACAACTGGAGCAGTCTGTTCATGAGGAGTGGAACAAAATACCTGCTGAGAGGTGCAGAAGTCTCATTGACAGTTACAGAAATCGTTTGATTGCAGTGATTGCCTGAAAAGGTTTTGCAACAAAATATTAAGTTAAGGGTACCATCATTTTTGTCCAGGCCTGTTTCATGAGTTTATTTTTTAAAATAATTCTGTTGAACCACGGTTCAAAAGCAATGTCTGATTTTCACTGCTTAATTTTCATAGAATTTTTAGTTATTATTACTTTTGTCAGATTCAAGTGATTTCTGTGACCATTGTGGGTTTTTCTTTCATTAACCGAGGGGTACCAACAATTTTGTCCATGTGTGTATATTGAGCAAAACAAACATTTCTAAGTATGTTTTGGGGCTCTTTAAGGTCACCTAAACTGAGACAATTTACTTTAGAAAGTACAGATTTAAAACAAAAATAAATAAATAAATAAATAAATTGTGGTTTTATGTTATCCCTGTAGACTTGCAAAATGGAGAATTTGGGAAATGACATTCTCACACCTCAATTTGTGACACTGCTCAGTTGTATAAAGAGCATGCACATAAAATAACAAGAAAAGCACTCAGAGATGACAGTACTCTGCCAAAGCTGCTCAGTCGTATCATTTCCGACGGATGAAATCTTGAAAAAATTTGTGGCAGAAATCATAGAATGTGGCCATTTAGTATAGATGTACACAAACAAAATGATCTTGCACTGAGCACAGGCGTGCGTTATGCACATTATGTATGGATACCAAATCGTGTGACCTAAATATGTAGTGGGTGGTGGGAATTGATGGGACTCGGAAACACCCCCACAATTTAATCAATTGTTCCTTACATCATTTCTGACAGATAAGTCTCGATAAGTCCGCAGTGGTGGATTTGTAGTAGGATCACGATAATGTGATGATCAGCAGGCAGCTGACGTAGTCTTCATTTGTTGTCATAGTTACAGTGATGCCGTGACGCTATCTCGCAGTGATACAGAAGTCTTCAACAAATCCGGACTATAAACTGCATCACTGCCAAAATTTAATCACTCGGTCCTTGTGTCATTTCTGACCAGTTACAACTTTAAACTTTAATTGGTATTGCTGCATTACTTCACTGGCATGAATTTTATTTAAAATAGAGTGCTAAATATCCATCAAGAAAAATATCTGCACTGGTGTGGACAAAGCCTCACAGCAAACCTTGACATTTTTGTCTAGCTTTCTGCAAAAAGTGAATAAACATACTTTACAAAATGTCAAACTACTCCTTCAAGTATATTTTAAAACTTGAGTGTTTGTGTGTAAAACAGTCTTCAATATTCAAAATGTTTGCTTGAACTGGATTCTGTATGTGCTTCCAAACCTTAAGTTTCTGTTAGTGTTATTAAAGAGTAATTGCTAAAATGTCATATAAACCACAGACAAGACAGATGAGCAAACTTAGCGTGACACCTCCTATTAAAGGGCGTATTCTGTCAAATTTATCCTGCCACCAACTTTTTCATCATTTCAGACTTGCGTGTTCTTCCGTCCGGTGTCTCTACTTTGACCTTGCCCTCCTGCTGCAACAAACAATGGACCTGCAGTCGGCCAGCTCCAGCACTTTCCTTTACCTGGTGCTGGACCAAGTGCTATCAATTCATGTTGGTTCTCAGTTGTGTTTAATATGGGGTCAGCATATTTGACCATCTCACATCCGTTCATTTATGTACTGCAGTAAAGAAGATACAGACAGGACAAGACTGTGGTTGCATTGGAAGCTCCAAGTAGTGTGTGAGTCAGCAAACTGAAGCATACTTTGGCTGAGTAAATGAGACATAAAAGTAGGAAGAAGTAGGGTGTAATAACCTTAGGAGGGTGATATGAAGTCATGATTTATATTGATCTTTTTTTAGATATGTTTAACTGTGTGAGAACAAAATTCAAGTTAAAGCATACAAACAACCACCTGCGTCCAGTGTAACCTTTTCCAGTTTACTCAGTAGAGTGTGAGACTCAACCAGGCTCTATGGAGACTGTCCTTCCACCAGTACAACAGGATGTTACAATTCATCAAATGCACTGAGTCACTGCTTGTTTGCTGGTGCAGTGTTATGGTGACCCAGTCAAACCCTCGCAGTATCCTGCCTGTCTTTCCACCTCCACCCGCTGACTCTCTTGTTGTCTTCCCCTTTATCACCATGGAGACAGCAAAAGGCATCTGAGCTCCTGCTAAGCTGTCAGCAGTAGTGCATCCAGGGTTACTTCACAGGGGTGTAGAGAGGTTTAGCATGCTACCCTGCTCTGCAGGCTGTGCTAATGATAAACACAAGCTATAACAGTGTATATGAACATGTGTGTTTTTTAGCTGTTTTTGCTATCTACGCTGCTGTGAGCTTTAAACTGCGCTCACATGTGGGTATTCCATCAGTCATCCATAACCAAGATTGCTATGTGTTTTTATCTATCTGTGTCATCAGTTTAAAGCACTGATTGCACTTAAAGGGGCTACCCTGCCAGTCTAGTATTGCACTTATAAAAATTCAAGGGCTTGGAACAGTGAGACTTGCCCATTAACCCTTTAGCCTTAAGCAAATTTTTATTTTTTGGGCGCTGTGAATAAGAGACACTTGGGAGAGTTTGGAGGTAGGCTACAATTAGTTTCCTTGTCCTAATCACTGGTCCAGACTGACATTTGAAAAAAAAAAAGAACAACTTAGTTTCATCTTTTCAAAACAGTACTGTAGAGACTAAATAACTTATTACAAGCAGTCACTTCACATTAATGCTGTTTTTAAAATTCTCAACTGCAACTGCATTTGGTACAGCTGCAGTTGAGAATGAGTTTGATGTAATAGAAACAAATAACAAACTGTGCCACACCCTTTTAGCCATAATATTACCAGGTGATATTTTCCATGAATGTGCTATGCTCTGCAACCCGGGGGAGATTGATGGTGGAGGAATTGTGTTTTATTAACATGTAGGGACCTCCAAGGTGGAAAAGTTTGCAGCAGATATATGGCCACACCAGCGGTTAGTGCTAAAGGCTAATGTCAACATGCTAACATGCTAAAAATGACAATGTTACTACACTGAGATTTAACAGGTAAGTATTTACAATCACCATTTGAGTGGAGCCTGTTTGCATGCCAACAATACTTCAGTTCTGAACTGATGAAGCCTTGGATGAGAAACATCTGGGTGAGAGGTGAAATGTCTTCAAGAACAAAAAAGAGAAGTCCAGTTTGCTTTTTACTAAAGCTTTAAGGACTACCAAACACAAGGTACAAAACAGTGGGCGAATTTGAATTTGGACATAGACTGATGATTATTCTGAAAAGTTTTACGAAGATGTAAGACTTTAGGATGTGTCCTCTAGAGATTATGTATATCTGCAGGACATTAAGGTATCTAAATGTAATAATGGAAAAAAAATATCATCCTCATGGTGGCACTTAATGAGAAATCATGGGATCATCTAAGTCAGTTGGATTTGTTCTGTGGGGAATAAGAATGTTTCTACCAAACTTACCATCTGACAGCTTTCAAGTAATATGCTGACGTCTTGAGGACATTATCTATGCATATGAGAACAGGCCCTGCAAAGTAAAAGGCAGTGTGTGCAGCACAACAAAGGCAGCTATGAGTAACATAAGCCTTGGAGGTGTAAGGAGGGCATACCAGTGTAACATCTTTCAACAGACTTCTGTATACCAGTGACCTTAATATGATCCACCTGATCTAGTGGGGCTTGGACATGAAGGCACAGCTCAGGATCCTGACTAGGGAGCATCACGTGGACAGATGAACAGTAGATTTGGCCTTGGGCCCCTGTGGTGCAGTCAGGCATGAATCAAGCGGCAGCCAGATTGAACCGGTTCAGTGCGATAGCGCCTCGCATTCCCTGGGTATCTATGAGGACTCAGCTCTCAGTCATTTAATCTGTATGCACTGGCTGGTCCCTCGGGCGTGGTGGTAGAGGGTGGGAGGAGCAGAGGAAAAAGGAAACATGAACTGTACTTTGCGTGCAAGTGTCACCGCCTGGGTCTATTGTGACTGTGATACTGTTCAACCCAGTGGGCTGTGGAACAAAAGCTCATGATTAAACAAAAAATTGACAATTTCTCTGAAGCCTTTGTGCAGGTTTGAGAAAAACCCATTTTAGAGCATTTTATGTATGAAACAAAGAAAACATTAAGACTTAATGGAGCAGCTGTTAAATTCATGCATTATGCTAAATGTGTTTAATCATTTTGCCTTTTTCTGGGAAATCCAACACTAATTAGGACTTTGCACTTGTTATTACCAGCTCATTTACCCTATTAGGTTTGTTTTTTTTATTTATATACCGGACAGCTGTAATGAAAACAGCTGTTTTCATTACAGTGGACCAGTGGAATTCTTTAGCATGAACTGAATAAGCATTTATATCCTTTTCAGTGTTGTTTTTAATTTTTCCAAAACACAGAATATTTTCATCAACATTCACTTCAATGATCAAAGTCTTACAAGCACTGTGTGCCATGTTCTGATAAAGCTATCTCTGCTAACTTCATGTGTCTAACACTGAAATCGTCAAAGATATTGGGAACGTTTCGTGCAGATTACACATGAAGGACAGCAAACAGGAACTGAGGCCTTTACAAAACATTCCATGTCCATATTAGAGGAAAGCAAACACCCTATAACCTGGAGATCACTCCGTATCTCTGAATGACAGGAGTTTTAGTGTGTAGGAATGCTGTCATTTTGTTTTCTTATGTCACTTACTGTTTCAACAAGAATTACTGTCTGTTCAAAGGTTTCCCTAACACAACATTTTTCCAAGAATCCCATGTGATGCGGATTAAATTGTAATTGTACTGAACACATGCTGTAATGCTAATATCAATATAGTCTGTACACACTATGACTTCATGTAACAGAACAAGGGAAAATCATAGAGGATTAAGAAAAACTGACAAGAAGAAATGACAGATGATTCTATATTCTTTAAAGAAGTAGTTTATCTTTCAAAGCACTCCCACTTCTTCCTTTTGAAAAGCAGCTACCGTTAGCAGCTGGTAGGCTTAGCACACAGAATGTAAACAGGGGAAACAGCCAGTGCAAAAAACAAGGTTAAATATGTTCAATAGGATTAAGTAGTACATACGGAAGGGAGAGTTTTAGTCCAAAATACCATGAAAAGAAAACATTTCAACAGAGTTCTGGTCACTTGCCTAAATGTAATCAAGCACTCCATTGATTTTTTATGTTCATAAAAGATTTCAGATTGAAATGCAGTTTTTTGAAATTACTTACTATTATAATCTCTCAACCATTGCTTATTCATCAACTTTCAGATCTGATTTTTTTTAGCTATTTTTTCAATGCTTCAAAACTAGTCTGTAATCAAATAGTTTAATTTCAGATCTGTCTGCAAAACATAAAACAGGAGTCGAATGGATTGCTGAATGAAAACAACATCCAAGGACTTTGACCCAGACTGCTTTGCTAATGTATACAATATAGAGAATGTCCCACTTTGAAGTACACATGATGCTTTATTTAATGCACAACTGTGAGAGTGATATCCCTTTTCTCATCTATCTCTCTGCAATAGAAGAAGCGATGAACTGACGACTAAGTAGCATAAATTTGTTTTGAGCTTGCACAAATCTCTTTTAAATCCCAAATTTGAAACATGCAGGACAAACTGCCAACAGGATTGAACCGGTGACTTTCAAGGTAAACAGTGTGTTTCTGATCACTGTGTGGGGACCCTGTTGTCAATTATGTTACTGTGAACTGTAGCATGTTGAAGCAGCATTTGGCTGTTGTTTTTTTTATGACTGAGAACTTGTAGGTGTGTTTCCATGAGATTGTTAATGAACATTTTAAAATATATATAATCTAAAAATACACTGCAAATAAAGTTTTTGCACTTGGCTAAAGTGGAAAAGTCATTGTATGAATAAAAGCAACATTTGGAAACAGACTTAGTGAAAAATGATGACATACAAGTG